>NC_069144.1:388908-533657 GCF_943734635.1 Anopheles cruzii
ATACAACCCTTTTTTAAAAGACCCTCTACACCCGCTCGTGCTTAACTCATGGAACACCGGGCACTCGAAGCTATGTCAAATCCATGGCATAATGTTGCCACAGAAAATAATGTTCTGCCCCATCAACCATCAAATGGAGAGTGGAGAGTTTTGTGCATGGAGAAGTTGTTTAAATGCCCGCGGTTAAATTTCACTGCGTTCTTCACGGGGTCGCACGTCAAAACTTAACGAGCTCGAATTCAATGTAATTCTTGGACAGCTTTTGAAGATTAACTTTTTTCCAATGTTATGATTGTGAAAAACCTTAAGGTTCCACGAAATCTTGGCTGGTTGCCATCAGAAGTTTATGGGTATGCTTTTGAAGCATTTGGGATGATTCGGGTTACAAAGGATTACCCACCTTTTACCGTGCCGACAGCAAACAACGAAATTGTGCCGCCGTCAGCCATCGTTCCCCCTAAGCCTGGCTTGGTGACTTTGGTTGAGTGTAATAAAAGTATTGTTTATTTTCAAACAGTAGTTTGTGACTTTCAACCGCACCGCGATACTTTTATTAACAGTAAGCCAGTCATTTTAGATTATTCTTTAACACAATTTTTTGGTGATCTTTGGACGAAGGATTCTTTACACGATTTTATCATAGTTGTATCAGACCGCAAACGATTCCAATGATAATGATGACCCTAAGTTCCTCCAGTGGCATACTAATAAATTTTCGATTTTGTTATTGGTCCGGGTTGCGGTTTAGGCGAACATGGAAGCTTTATGACTCCTCATAATAATTGATGGTGCTATAAATGTTCGACCCACATGTGGCAAAGGTAAGCGAACAGCTGGGCACACAGGGCACGCAAACCCGTTTTATGTGCCCCCGTGAAACACCGAAGGTAGGTCCCATCTGTCGCCGGCAATGGGAAGCTGTAGGATATTAAAGTGCATCTGCGGTGCACTTCAGGTCCGATGAATGATGCCTACGTTTATTACTATTATATGATTGTTTAATAATTGAACATATTTGATGCCCAGATTGAAACAACTTTATTGGCTGATAAGCATGTCATTTCATAGATAAGCACAAGAGACTAACATTTTTTCATTAACAATGTTGCCGGACAACTAAACGCACTTATACACAGGTTGATTAAATGTTATCCATCACCACGGAGCGCTTCCCGTGTTGCAATTTCATCATCATGATAAAAATGAAAACATTATTTCCCATAATCATCCCCATCTTTAACCGGATGAGGCGGATCAACGGGGGCAAGCGGTGCCAAACGTCAGGCACTGAACCCCACATACCGTAGATCAATAAGCCGTACGCTGCAATCCTCCTACTGACCATTCCGGACGCAGCGGGCAAAGCTCAACCGATGGCCGATGCAATTGAAACCTAGCAAGCCGGATAGCCGACCCACCGATGTCTACCGTGTTTATGGATTCTCTTCGTTACTGGGTCGCCTGGGAGCTCCGGCACGGCGCTCCGGATAGAATTACTATAAAAAGAACCCCCACGGTGTAAAGTTGTGAAAGGATTCTCCTGGGGAGAGGCTCACTCCGTTCCGTATGCTTCAATCGGAGGATATAAATAACTTCCTTCCCACGAGGGATTCCGGGACGGGTTCCGTTTGTCCGACGTACGGAAGCTAATACCGTGCCTGTGCCTTTGTCTAGGGCTTATTTTTTTCTTATTGATTCTTTATTGAAGAACCAAACCGGCGATTGAGTCTCTATTTCCACTTCCACTGTATTCCACAGGCTGCCCATCAGAGAATATCGTTACGCATCACCGTCCTTGCTGCCGTCATCAACTGATGATTTGTTCAAAATTAAATTTGAAAAGAAATGTCAATTGCGGCCTGTGACGACACATCCATCACCCGAAGAGGTTGAAAGCGGAGAGCCTCAATGTTGAGGCTAATTATATTTATTGAACGTCGTATTGCTGATTATGCTGTCTTCTCACTTTCCATCACTCTTCTGTGTGTTATCCGATTGAATTCTGTCAGCTGTACTAACTTATTTGTTTAGCTAGACATGTTTGAACTTCAGTTTTTAAGACACATTATTGCAACACTGGAAAAGGCTTAAAGCAACTCCAACACAAGTCCTTTAGCTAATTAAATTTAAACAGAAACTTTGAGAAAATGTTAAGATAAACTTAAGAAAGCGATGCTCCGGGCCAGATGAACTGTAAGATGAACTAGTTAGAGAAAAAATACTTTAATTAAAAATGCAGTAACGCCTTTCGTGATAAGCTTAACAATGGACTTCGGTAGCATAAAAACATATGCCTTACACGATGGCGAGAAAATACCACCCAGAGAGCATAGAACGCAAATAGCTCATACCGCCCGCGGCAAAAGTTATTATGCAAATGGTGGCCCTTCTCGAAAAGGGAAATGGCCAATCGCTTCTGTTGGTATAAAAAGAGGCAACGAAAGCAGAAAATGAACGCGCCCATTTACACGGAGGAAAAACTAATTTGAAGTTGCGCGAACGGTAACGTTGTGGAGTATTAAAAGCACCAGAATCGCTGGGAACGATCCGCAACTCAATCTCCGTAAATCCAATAAGCAGAGTTGTAAAATGAGAGCAACTAATTCGCAGTCCTGCTCCATCCGCTTCTGTGGGATGACTTTGGGGCTTAAGTAAACGGTTCTTATGAGCATTTTTTCACCGAATCGTAGAACTGGCCTCTACTGCATGACTCGAATGGGTACGTGCGGTTCTTGGAACAGCCCCACACACTTTAAGCTGACCTACACCATCACGATACGCGTAACACTTGGAAACAATTTCAACCAGCAACAACTAATAGCTTAGGGAGAAACCAAAGCCGCTGTCAGCAAGGCAGGTCATCAATCATCATAATGGTGGTGGGGCTCTGCTCCGTTGCACTTGACTTCCCGGGGTTGCACCAGGCTCCGGAGCACCGACCGAACTGAATTCACACACAGTCCAAGAATGGGTTGGCAAGGATTAAGACGTCGGGTCGTGAAAACGGTTCGCTCTTCAGTCTCACCGAGGCTCGGTAAGGACTTTCGCACTGATTTGCTGCCCCGGAGCACGGTTTGGCTCGATATCGATTGTTGATACCATGCTTCAGCTGGCAAAGACAAGCTTCAAGTAGGTGCGTATGGTCGTGAGACTCCAACCATCTGCCAACCCCGGGCCGAAGGTCCGCCGCGGTTCTATTTACGTTTCCCTTCCGGGGGCTACGATACGAACGCAAGATAAGCAGGAAGGCGAAAAGGTAAATGTTGGTTGGTCCTCCGATGACTGTTCCCGGGACGTGCACCACCAACAAAACGTTTCCTCGGACAAATTAGTTGCTAATTAGTACCTCTTTTATACGTTGACGCTGCGGTCATCCCTGTCTGTGGCAGCCCCCTTTCGCCAGCCGAGCCTTGATATCTTAGCCTGACAGTGGCAGCACCCCCGTTATCTAAGGATGTAACTTCACACACACACACAGGACGGCGCGCGGCTATGTGCGTCTGCCAATCTTGGCGCAAGGAGCCCACGACGCAACATTTCTCACTGTCGTCGGCACGTCTTTCTACGGTCTTGGTCACCACCACACCGCGTCACTACCTCGCCCCACAGCGGGAGGTTCCAGAGCAGCGCAAAACAGGGATCCAAGAACTCCACACAGGGTCTTCAGGGGCTTCGAAAGGAAAATCCACTCACGGAACACGGCACTTCCGGCGACGAGCACGGTTAAACTCATACTGGTTTCGGAAAATGGGAAAATGTAACAGCCACACGTTGCTCGTAATGTTTTGATCCTGTCTCTCACGCGTAGGAGAGAAAACCCAAAGAGGAGCTCGTTATCATCTGTTCGGTTTGGGGCCACGGGCTTTCTCTCTCGAGAGAGAGCTAGAGTTCTCTGTTGAATACGAAGCTTGGTCGGAATACTTTGGTAGTTCCGCTACCGTGCAATAGGTCGAGCCAGGCAGTGCTGAACTTTAAGCGACATTTCAAATTCGTCCCATATCCGTTAGATTTACTTTCAAATGAAACAACAATTTACAGGACACACGCCACACGCGGCGCGAACCGCAAGATGTAAAAGTGTTCGTGAAGGAACTCAGTTGGCATGCGATGCCACGCGATCTTCTTATCAGCGCAACTTGGCGCCGGGATCGACTGCGGAGTTAGTTGAGCCAGTATTTGACCGATACTTGCCGAGTGATGATGAGTGCGCTGGTTGTGCTATTGTGCCTCACGTTGGTGTCCTGCTCAACGGAGAGCGAGCCGCAGAACGAATCGGAGCCTTTCCAGGAGATCAAAACCACACTGATGCTACAGTAGGTATAGCGCGATCCAAAATCGTCGCGTCCTCAATCTGGTAAAGGGTTTAATCGGCTCGACCTTCGGGTGGTAGGGTACTGAGGCGTCTGGACGAGATTGATCACCGAATAAGTCACCTGGAGCGCAGGTCTGTGTTGATGGGTGTCCGCTGGCTAGGCACGTCATTAACTTCTCATCATCCGTAGGATACAACAGAACCACCTTGTGGCGACCGCGACGATCAGCAAAACATTAGAAGGGATCGGCGGTAAGAGAGAACGTTTTGCGTAGCCGATGAAATGAACTCACATTTTGTGCGTTTTTTTTCCATTTTTTGCCCCACAGATAAGCTCGAGAGCATCAACAAAACATTGCGTCAGAATGGTAAACAGAGCGTTTGGCGGCCCGCGTGAGTCGGAAGTGATTATTTTGCATTTACGCTCCCACCATTCCAGTGGGCACTTATTACGGTTCCTGCCAGGAGGCGCCGGCCATGGTGAGCGACGTGTACACGATCCGGCCACCGGCTTCGAGTCTGGCACCGTTCCAGGTTTACTGCGAGCAGAGCTACCGCCAGGGAGGCTGGATTGTGCTACTCCGACGGTTCGATGGGTCCCTGAACTTCACCCGCAGCTGGACCGACTATCGCGACGGGTTCGGTTCGGTTGAGGGAGAGCACTGGCTGGGACTAGAGCGTATCCACCGGATCACCTCGTCGGACTACTATCAACTCCTGGTGTACATGAAGGACTTCGAAGGAACGGTCAAAACGGCACTCTACGATGAGTTCGAGATCGGCAATGAGGCCACCGGCTACCGGTTACACCTCGGGGCGTACGTGGAAGGAGCCGCAAACGATTCGCTACGAGCCAGCGTCGGGTCCAAGTTTTCAACCATCGATCGCGATAACGATCAGCATCCCGGATCATGTGCGGCGTTTTACGCGAGCGGTTGGTGGTACTGCAACTGTATGAACGCGTAAGTGCCGCCGTAACCTCTACCGTACGGGGTAGCATTTCACTTATTACTTTTCCGCAACAATCGACAGCAATTTGAATGGACTCTATCGAGAGAACGACCCAAACAATGCGACTATGAACTGGTACGGCTTTCACAACGATCTTCAAGGACTGAAGCAGGCAACGATGATGATAAGAGCAGTGTCCTCGAGGTAGTTTAGTCACACTTTGGAGGCCCTTCTCTGAGTTTTGGAACAACTCGGCTGATGGGCTTAGTGTAGGCTGTAAACACGTGCAACTTACCATTCTGTTGTGCTGGTGGTGTTTGTGAATCGCCATTTTGACGGATGCACGTGAATCGATCGCATAAATTTTTACGGTAAGAATATTAATAAACCATTAAAGTACTACGCATCGTTTGGCACCTCGATCTACTGCATCTGACAACGGTGAGTTACTTCAACACTTTATTTTTCTGCACATTTGAGACTTTTCGGTTGCCAAATCACAATCTCACCGGAATCCATCCATTATCAGGCGAGAAGTTCAAGGTACTCCGCGTGTTTCTGACCGGCACCGCGCGCTACGCAACACTGAGCACGCGAGTCCTTGAGCATGACGTTGCGCGCCGGCCTAGCGTGTGTGTCGTTAGCAACGGTTGCCAGGGTCCGGAGCCGCACGCTTAGCCGAAGAACCAGGCAACGCAAACATAAACAAAGCAATACAAACTCGTACTCGGCAATCCGTGGTGGTCCCGTTACAGAACCGCCGTAAGGACCATGTGTCCTTTTGGACCCACGAGGGGGGTGACAATCACGTACTGTGCTGATGTATCAGGTGGGTCAATAAGTGGTTAAGCAAGCATACAAATTTATGCTTTAGTTTCACTGGAATACGTTGAAGGTAGATTATGGTTCAGTTTTCATGTTTTCACCATCCAATAGAATTGGGCTTCGTTGGGTATTGCTTAAAAATGTTACGGAAATAAATTTAGGATATTTACTTCATTACTCATTGCAACACAAACGAGGAATCAGGTTGAATTCACCCCTCCATATGGGCTAATTATTACAGGATGCTTTACCCTGGGCGCTTCGCTTCGGAACGTGCAGCGTTTCTGATGGGCAACATGGTAAACCCCTCGTTAATCCAACTACCGTTCGCTGCCTTCATTGTGTTTTTAAAATAGTTTTTGAAACAATGGCAAAAGCTAAATCATGCACCGTAAATGCTGTGCCGTAGGCTAATTCGCGAGGTTGAGGAAATTCAATAAAACCCATTCTGGTTGATCAAACAATGTTTACATAGTCACCGGCCGATGTTTTATAACCATAACAAATTCATCATGCGCACTTGCACATCCAAATTTTCCGGTTCCGGTCGGAACGAGCC
This sequence comes from Anopheles cruzii, assembly GCF_943734635.1. Taxonomy (NCBI): domain Eukaryota; kingdom Metazoa; phylum Arthropoda; class Insecta; order Diptera; family Culicidae; genus Anopheles; species Anopheles cruzii. Next base: position 395,556 of record NC_069144.1, read on the forward strand.
GAAAAAATCACGACATCGCGACCTATATTTGGCAGTAGTTCCCGCAAGTCACCAAATTGTGATGTTCAGTTGCAACTTTTCCACCGACCGACTAACGAGCAAGGTGTGTGCGTGTGAAATGGATGAGAACAAAACGAAATTGATTTGACGCCACTTTTGAACCATTCTTCTTCGAGTTGTGACGCCGGAGTGACGCGATAGTGTTACACAGGATGCGAGCAAATTACAGGGGCTAATTTTATTTACTTTCAACTTTAGTGTTTCCGTTTACAATTTATTTGTCCATTCTCACGTGCCTTTTTGGGGCCGCGTCAGTTCCGTATCATAAAGCATACGCCTCTTTCTCGCGCCGTGGGAAATGTTGTAGTAAACGATCTCGTGCCAGTTGCCAGGACTTTTATACATTCTGCTCGTAGATCGTACGTCGTAGAACTTGAAACGGTGATCCTATTTTCGGTAATACTCAGCTCGTAACGAAACCCTTCGATTAAGGTTGGATTCGGCATTCGGGGTTGGGTATAGGGATGTTTTATACATTTCTTTTCGCTTGTTGCGTTTTTTTTTGCAGATTTACATAGTTTTCAACAACGATTTGTTCTTTGCCTTGGTGGCACAGAATATATTTGTGGGGGCCTACTTCGTTAAACTATGAATGAATTATGCTTCTGTTTAATAACTATTCTTAGAACGATGTAGCGTTCGACATTGAGTAGAATTAGCGCAATTTACGTAACTAGAAATGGTGTTTTACTTTCGGCATAAACGGTCATGTTCTCCGCGAACCATGGGTGTGAAAATTAATAGCTGGAGCTGACTAGTAATGTCTTTCAAAATTATTTTTATCAAACTTAATAGCTTTACGGCACGGGTCTGCAACCTGTAATTTTCCCCTCCATTTTGGCACCGATCGAAATCGAAAACAATTCGGAAACCAATTTACTTTGAACGAATCGGCGACAACTTTCCATATTTTGTTTTTCACATGTTATAAGAAGAGAATAGATTTCATATCAACACACTAATGCACACCAACATTCACGTATACACATACATTTTAGATATTCTCTTTCAAATTTAGCGGTATTTTGTTTTGATGATGTTGGATTTTCGGGTTTCCTCATTTTTTCGATTCGATAAAGTATGTGTATCCTGTTTTTTTTAAATGTAATGTCGAAAATTGCGAAACGCAAAGCGAAAACCAAAACAATTATGATGGGGACATTATTATTGCAACACACGTAATATTGTTATATTGATCTCTCGCACATGTACACTTGTTTTGCTGAACCAATATATGCTGTTTTCCTTTTCCTTTTTCTCTCTCTCTCCCAATTCTCCTTTTGAAAACTCTATGTCTCGTTCCTTCCCTTATTTACCCGTAATTTTCCACTTCAATACTTTACATATTGTTTTCGTACATTGTTATGTTTCGAGTGAGCAAACTAAAGACCAAACTTCGAATGAAAGAAGAAAGCACGAGTCACAAGTCTAAATTGTTTTACAGTTATTCGAATAATTAGAGCGGATTTCGCAAGGTGTATAAAAAACACGTAAAGATGGTCTGTAGACCCCTGTTGTTTTAGCAGTTTGAAGGAAACGAAAAATGGAGGAATGTTTTTAAGTTAGTTTCAAGTTTGTCTCCATTTTGCACAACTTAAGAAGCAACAGTTATTAGCGATACGTTTGTGTTTTGGTTAGATAAAATCTGATGTCGCAACAGACAAGTACACACCGATCGTTATCATATTTATTGCGCGATGTTAGTTATATTTCCAAGGTCCAATATGTATTTTAAAAAATTCCTCACCATCTCACTATCTCACAATCGGTTTTTGAATGAAATTTTCCGGTAACGTCGAACAAGAGCGGTTTGATTACGACAGAATGCACGAATTACGCTTTCCGCCCAAACTTTTGTCCTGAATCTGCTGCAGGTGCTGTAGTTGTGCGACGGATGGAACGTGGACACTCGGTGACGCTTGGGGTGTTGCTGGTGCCGGTGAACTTCCGGTGCTGGTTTGCTGCGGAAGCGACTGGCGTCTCCGGCGTCGCAGCGCAGGACTAAGGTTGTACGTTATCTTCGCCTGCACCAGTAGCTCCTTGAAGATCTGTGGCGGAGAAAGACAAACACAGATCCGCGGATTAGGACGAAACGAGTGGAAAGTAGGGTAGAAAGCTACCAACCTGCGATACGTTTCGGTTAAGTTTGGCGGAAGCTTCGACGAAACCGTTTTCCCAGTCCACTGTTACCATGGATTCCGTTGTGTCACGTGCTATCTGTTGAATGCAGGGTCATGAAATATTTCAACATGAAATGTTGCGCGTGCTATAAAACAGATTTGAATCGACCTTTCGAGGAACCGTTTAACGCTGTTTCCTTTCGGTGTAACAATCCACAATCAAAACTTATGTTAACTATTTCCAAATAGTTTGTTCAGTTAAATGAAATTAGCATAATTTGCCAACCTTACTCTGATGACTAGTAACCAGATAAAACAACGACTAAAATCATCAAGGGTGCAAATGATCATGCAACATCTCCAAACAATCAATTTGATCCAGTCTAGAGTCAACCAGACTGAAATATCAGCTTCTTCGAAACAATTCACTCCGTTCGTTCAGCTCCATCAAGATCCCCGTTGATAAGGACCTTATATTGGACACTCAACACTCAAGAGCCCAGCCGCCGTCGTCAATGATACTACAGAACGAATCGTCGAATGATCCGGAAAACAACTCGACTTGCCACACTTAACGAAACTTTGGAATTTCCGATTACAGCGAGCCTTCGCGGGGCACAAAACCATTATCTGCGAACAACGAAACACTCGCGAGAGGCGCCTTCGAGAGCAGTTCGAGCATTTGTCAGAAAGAACCCCGCGGTCACAATTGAATCTATCGGAGAATTAAATCAATCAGATAAATTCAAAGAAGAGTTTTTCTCGAGAAAAATCCGGTCCAAAGAAATATCGGTCCACCGTCAACATGCGGCCGTAGTCCTGCTTCTTACCTGCCGCAGGTCTTCATCATCGTCGCTGAGATCGGTTTTGTTGCCGACGACCACAATCGGTACCGCCGTGGTCGATTTGATCTCGTGAATCTGCTCACGTATCGCTTTCACCTCCTCGAACGTGACGCTGTCCGTGATGTCGTACACCAGGATAAACGCATCGGCGGACGAGATGGAGAGCGCCCTCATGGCCGGAAACTGTACGAAAAAGAATGAAGCGGGATAAGAGAAGCAACGACGTATTAGATATTGAAAAGGGTAATTACGAAACAGATTAATGTAAGTCGGCGTGCGCTTTTGGGAGGGCATCGTTGCTTGTAATTTAACCATTAAATGGATTCCGGCTTAGATTGTTTGCTTGTAGCGAAACGAAGAAACTTAACCATGAAAGAAACTTCGCAAAATAAACGGACGCTTCTAGACAAAGACCCGACACAAGGGCCCTGTGCCCTGGATGGGCCTGTCACACGTGTTGTTTCGCAATTTGCACGCATTTTGGGCGAAACTTTTATGTAACCCCATTAATCTAGCAGAGCGTCTGGGCACACCAGGCCAGCTGTACGTTCCCAGGCCTGCTGAAACATTCACCGGGCCCGAGCAGGGCATTAAGAAGGTGTCCTTAAATCATGCCACCGGAACCTGTGGCCCGGACGATAAACGGCGACTTAGATTAGGGCTAAATTTTTAATAGCTTCGTAAAGCCAACAGCCAAACTTCATTCATCCCCAGCAAAGGAAGGACATGGGCACACACACACGCGGGGAGTGGCGGCCCGTTGACCAAGGGTTGGTGTCCGTTCGTAAAAATCGATTGCGTCATCGTGGTACCATTTTTCCCGCGGCGAAAACCTCCCTCAAGGAGCGCCCCGGTGTGCGGTCCCTTGTTTCGGGACGTAATTTTGCGGATTACAAATTACATCGCACCTTTTTCTCTGGCTTATTACCTTTTTTTGTAAGGAAGCGAGTGATTTATCTGCTGGTCGCCGGTGGGTTCACTTGCAAGGTGGGTCTGCGTCCATTTTCCGAATTCACGCGCTATGACCCAGGGCTTAGGCTAGGCGCTTTGATACGCCGGGAGCGACATCAAAGATATAACTTCGAGGATAATATTTTTCCCTCCGTAATGTGGGCTCCCAGCATAACCTGAGCCGCCCGAGAAGCGCCCTCTCCAAAACATGATCCTTTAAGGTCCGGCGCCTAGGCAAAGTTGCTCGAGACTTTGTTGCATCCACCGTTCCCTCGGCTCGGCTAGAGGAAAGCTTAGTCACAGCAGGGCTGGATCGTAAAAATAGTAAAACGAAAGTACATCAAATATGAACCCGACAGCTTCTCTCGGACAGCCGGCCCGGTACGCACAAATGGGCGCTGGAGTGGAAAAGAAAAGTTAACACCAGCGGACACCAGCAAGCAGGCTAGGAACAAATCGCGACGGCAACGGCTGTCACGGGATGGGGCAAATATTGGTTTTTCTGTTCCGGTTCCGCTCGTAAGCGCGGCCAAAGTTTCCGCGCAGAAAGCGCCCCGAAGTGACGGACCGAGAGGCGGGAAAAGTGTTAACCAGCGTGGCCGGACTATCACTTTTTACGCACCAAGCCGTGTTTTGCGTCGTGCACACGGGCCCCGGGCTAACGGCTCGGCTCGGCTCCGGGCACTGGACGTTGGTTTCGCTTTCGTTTTTCTTTTTTCATCATTTTCACAAAAAGCACTCACCGGGCAGAAATTGGAGCGGTTTTTGCTCGACCGGGCTCGAGCCATTGTTTCGCGCCTGGGTTGCGTGTCAGATGCTATGGCTATTGCGAAGGCGGTGCCCGGGAAAGGTGATAATCGTATCTGATGCTACGACTGCGCCAGAAAAATTGAACGATTTTACCGCGAAAGGATCAGCTTTCGAGCAGTTGCTTCTACGGAAGGGTGCGGCACGCTCCGACTTTGTGCAGTCACTGGTAAACAGTAAGCACCTCCATAGTCAAATCGGCGGCTGAACACGTCAATCAATGACGTCCCTTATAAGCCGGTAACAAACTTTCGTGAGGAACCAGCGCTTTCACATGAGAATTCAACACTCTTTATAGGATGGAACACTCTTTATTGTTTTCACACTTTCGAGAAGAGGACACTCTTTATTGCATGTTATATTCGATGCCTCTTATGCCTCTAATTCGATTCGAATGTTTACAGCATATATACCTCAACTCAATTAACATTCTACAGTGCTCATAACACGAACGTTTAGTTTAGATATTTAAATTCCATTGTATCTTTTATTCGAAGAAGTTTGTGAACTTTATTCAAATAATGGCGTTATCAACACATACAATTAACTGCATAAACAAGTTGGACAAACATCACGGTGAAACATCAAATTGACGACCGCTTCCATTTGCACCGAACTCTCAACGTTGGGCGCCTAGGGACTAGAACTAGTCCCTAATTAAACTGGCAAACAGATTTTAATGAAATTCCATAGGGTAATGCTACAGCGATGGCCACGCTCCGTATTGGAATACACTCGCATTCTGTTCGAATGTCTCTCTCTTTTTCTCTCTTTCTCTCCTACTTTCTATCCCTTTCCGGTATTCAGTTTGAACTCCGTTCAATACACATCCATTCTAAGGAGGAGGGCAAGATCAAAGACCGACTCCCGGCGGACACAACGGAGACAACCCCCCGTCGGCGAGGTGAGGTGAACGTTACAGTGGCTTAAAAGGGAGCAGACTGCACGAATCGGTACTTACCTCGTAGGATCCGGAGGTGTCCAGGATGTCGAGTGTGAGATTTACGCCATTCACCGAGAAGTGGCCATGGTGCATCTCCTCGACCGTGCGCTTGTACTTCGGCGAAAAGCTGCTGTACAGGAACTGCGTGATGACGGAGCTTTTGCCCACCTTTGCCGCACCCATCATCACGATCTTGTGACGCACGTTGGAGTTGATCGAATTTTCATCGTTCTTGATGGGTCTGGAATGCGAGATGAAAGAAATGTTACGGTGAAGAGCTACAGAGTCCAAATTTTGGCCGACCATCGAGGATTTCAACGCCACGATTAAGCAAACAACGGTGAAATCTTCGCCAAGGACTCGCGTAAATCCAGCGTCTTACCGGCGGTCCAAAGCTCACGTCAACCTTTTCATTACTGACACTGATTTAATATGAATTTTAAAATATTAATGGACGACGTCATGGCGGAAAATGAGGTTTTCGAATCTGAAATAATTCCCTCGAAAAGGAAAATGAATTAACGTTGCTTAATGCCTCAAAGAGGATAATACGAGCCGGAATGGAAGACAAAAGTAATGTTGCTGATCTTTTAATCAAACGAAACACCAAAGAAAGCAAACTCAGACATTCTTAAGCGATTTTTTGGAAATGATTGATGGAAAAACTCCTATCAATCACTCGGTGGGATTCGATCATTTGGCGACAACTGCTTCCGAGCGCGCTTTGGGGAACGTCCTGCAGTTGCTCTCTTAACAAACGGGAGAGCGAGTGTAAATGACGAACTTCTGCTCCGCACACAGACACACACAAGCACAGGCAAAATAAAGGACAGGAAGTATAAATAAAGGCTATTCATGTCCCAGGCGAGTTCCGACGAAAAATGCCGACGAGCGTTCATTCGCACGATTTTCTTTTCGCATTTCAACAACGTCATCATCGGAAGAAGCGACAAACATGCGTTTAAAAAAGATCCATCCATTCCCTGTGGGGCCTCGCAATTGCTTCTAATGGCAATCAGAGCCAAGTGAGAGAAAAAGCGGCACAAAGATGACTCGGCCAAGTATCCCGTGGGAACATGGCCAGCACCGGATTCGGTGTTTGCGCGATAAGTTCGATCGGCCAATCGATAAAAACGGAATCATGCCCCTCCCGTGGGTGAGATCTCCATAACTGAAGCGTAGAATAAGTAAATTCCAAAATCAGAACACTATGGCCACCGACTAGAAACTGGCCTGTAAAGTAAATAACATTACGTGAAACAAAATTGATTGGTTTCGGTTTACATAACTGCCCACGATTTTCCATTTCTCCGTAGCTAATTGTAACAACACGCCATCAGTTTGTTTCGTGGTGTCAAATTATTAATTTCCAAGTATCAATCAAAAGCGTAAGAAACGCCAATTTACATTTAAAATCAAACGACTAGCACCAAACGGTATTCGTTGTAATTTATCCACGATGGCGTTGGAAGTCCTTTGCAATACAAATAAATACGATTCGCTCTTTGGGAATGAATTACAGTCATTTATTTGACACCCGTCATTTGTGTCTCTCGGCTGACTATGATTTGATACGTTGAACGATACGTTGATACTTCTTCACACATCGAACTATCAAAATATCGTGTCAATATTTAACATGTTTTCTTCGACGATTAAAAGCTTTTGGTATATTGTGCTCCCATTTTCTGAGAGATTACGCAGTTTTTGGCTTTAGTCCCATCTACAGAAGCGACGAAGAGAAAACAGGATGCGGTTTCTTAAGCCGCATCACTTCATTGTATCCCATTTGCCACAGCTGCTCCGTGACGATGGGGCCGTAATCTACTTTCACCGACTTGTGGTTTAATTTCAAATTTTCGCGCAGAGCCACTTTACGTGAGCTACGTCGCGAAAAGCGAGCAAAAGCCCCCGGAAATAGGCAATATTTTTAATCCCACTTCCATCGCGATACACGACTCGTGGTTTGCCCTGCTCTCTGTGGCCCCGTCACCGAATTACACGAAATACACTTCGATCCTAATAAATAAAGCCCCTGGTTTGGCTGCCGGTGGTGTGCCACCAGAAATGTCACGTGACGTGACCGAGCGGGGACGTGGAAATATTGCTATAAATCCTGAAACTCCTCGACGATAACCTACGCCATGATTCATGTCACCCCCCAAAACGCGCCAGCCGCCTCGGCTTTCTTTGCGATTATTTATGTGTTTCCCGCTTCAAATGGCGTCGTTTCATTTAGATGATCTTGGGCGCTCCGAAGTCGGTCCTACAGTTACATGCGACCCCAACAGCCCACATCTTCCTGGCTGGACTGGACAACGGTTGATTTGCGATGGCCTTGATCGTCGGCTAGTCTGGGCTTCAATTTAGCAACCTGACACCAGCATTCCAGTGGTGGCCCAATGAGCCTAGGAAGCCCCGCGTGTACTTACTTTTCACGCTTTGGCCGATCCTCGGTGGAGTCATCTTTCATGAACGATGGCTGCAGGCTGAATCGCCGCCGAAGATGTCGGCCTTTCATTTTTCACGACTTGCGACCCGAAAAACAGTGGAGCTTTAAAGGACGAGGCGCGTCGCTTGGGCCGTGGAGCACTCCGTAAAAGTCCAATCAAGGCGGACCGAGGCGGACGCAGCCGTTCGCCTTGTGTAGGCTGTCTCGGTAATCGCGTCCGGCGCGCTTCAGATGGTTCGCGGAAAATCTGGAAAAGAAATACAAGAAAGAAACGGTAACCCATGAAACATTGAACCGCGCTGTGTCGTTTTGTCGGCACTTGAAAGTATCCTTGTGCCATTGCACCCACTCGCCGACAGCAGCAGCTGGCGTTAAGTGCTGCGAAGAGAAGGTGCTTGGCGATTGAGAGCGAAACGTGCCGGACGTGACGGTTGCCCGAGCACGACGGTGGACAGCCAAACATTCGTATTCAAGTGGCCGGGACCACATTTGGCTGCCGGGGACGTTTCGAAATTAATATTCATTCCAGGGCACCAGGGCGTCCAACCAGAGCACCGACGCGACGCATCAATGAAAAGACGCACGTCCCGGGAGAGATAATCCTTATAAGATATCCAGCCAGCCAGCCGTTGGTCAGTCGGGCTTAAGAAACGGTGCCAGACCTGGCACGGCCCAGGAAGTTATGGTGATGAAAAACTAATGACTAATTTTGCGCTTGAAAATTTGATTTGAAATCGCTTTCGGGAGTGTGCAACTATTTCTATTCGATTAAAATGTGGCGTACGCTGCTTGAGAATTCGGATTACGAGTTTTAGCAGCGGCAGCACCAGCCAACGAAGAAGGATTCAGCCATTCAGTGCCCGGTGGTTTTAATGAAATGGCTGAGGATTACAAGCGGAATTAAAAAATACTCAGCAAATGCTTCAGAATTATAGTATTAAAAATAACATTGCTTCACGTTTTTGAATCAAGACAATCGTCCTTCGGTCCTTCGTTTCCAGTGCCTGAGAAGGTACCGGCTCTCCGTGGTAACTCAACTAACAACCCCTGAGACTCCTGAAGTCTGCCTAATGCAAATCTATAATCAATAGCTCACCTTCAATCACAAACACCCCAACAACTAATGCGCCACATGTTGCATGATGAAAAGAAACGCGAACGGAGCGATTTGCACACATTTGCATAAGCCCGTTTGTCGATGGTTTTGCCGATTACGAGCCCACATTATGAATCAGTGCAACAAAGAACACCTCAAATGGCATAAATTACATTCCGAATCGCAGCCCCGTCGTAACCCGCTCGACAGGGCACTTGAGCCGACGAACCACAAAACACTCCACAAGCCGAGCAGCAATCAGTAACGATCAGGACGGCATCAGCGTCGAGGGTGCAGATAGTTGTCTAATTCCACACGGCTCCGACCGACCCAATCCGGCACTGCCAACCCCTGCAACACTCTAATCGAATTCGCCCGCACAGCTGTCGGGTATTAATTGTACATAATATTGCTACAGATCGGTGTGCTTTTTACGTGTCGCCCGTTCTAGGGCAATGCAATTTCATTACAACCGTTCCCTCGTTGAAGGAGACGAACCAACGGAACCGGGCAAAACGACAACGACAACGACGACGACGACGTGTTTCAATTATTCATCCTATTAAATTCTCATCATTCCGTAGCGCATTTCAAAGAGTGTGTTCACCTTCAAATTAGCTCCCACTAAGTATGCATCCACACATTGGCAAGCATTCCAGAGTTCTTGGGCCGGTGGAATGCTCCACAGTGGCATAATCGGATGCTGTTAATATGCACCACACTTTATGGAGCTGCCAACCGAATCGGAATCGGCCATCGTTATTGGTCTAAACTATCAAACTGGAAGAACAGTTTAAAATAACTAACAAGATGGAGGAACTAGTTAAGTGTAATTGGATAGATAAAGAATACATTTACTGCGAAAACCTTAGAAGAGTAAGTGCATACATTCTCTAGTTCCCAACTCAACGTTATAGCCGTCTACATGACGCATCCGCCCCGGGGGGAAACCAGACAAATTACACGCCCTACAACTGCTACTAAGTACCGAACACTTTTCGTCTTAATTTCGTGACCCAGCAAGTGGTGGCGTTGGCCAGTAAAAAAACGCAACGTCCCCCATCAAATATCCTTTCAGCCGCACAAACGGAAAAACCGATACCGCATTACCGTCATCAATGCACTCGGATTCCAATTTCCTGTCGGTAATTGCTTTCTTTTTTATGACCCTGTAACCTTCTTCGGACGGCCTCGTCCGGGTGATGAGCGCGCTTTCGAAAGCTCGTGCCCTCGTTAGGGTTTCCCTGTCTCTCTCTTTCTTTCTCTCCAGTGCCATGTCCAAAAAGGACACGCAGGACACTGGCGCAGGATGTTTCGCTGATCGTGCGTCGCTTGGCTTCGCCGGCGGTGACGGAATGAATTATTTGCTGAATTTTAATTAACCTTCCGAGTGACGATTTCGATGCGAGAGTGTTTCAAATACCAAAAGGACACCAGGATGGCCGTGACGCACGCTCCAGTGGCCAGGCCAGGATGGTGAACGGTTTCGACGAGAGACTGAACGAAGGGATTTTATAATTAATTTATGAATTATGCTGTCGTTTGATGCTTTATCGTTTCTGTCGTACCGCTTCCGGCGGCCGGGGCCGAAGCCGAGGGTCGTGAGCAGCGCTAATGAGGGGTAATGTTTGTGTTGGAATGTACGTGGCAATAAGCGGTGGTAGCGAGGTTCCCGATAGGTTCCGTTTGCAGTTCAATCATGAGAATGGCCCACTTTTCCGAATTGCAAAATCATTCTGAGGTCACCAACCACAACCGGACAGAGCTGGGACCAGATATTGCGTGTGGCCCCACCGGTGTCCCTACTGTCGGTGTGCCCGAGATGAACCCACGATAATTGAAACGGGTGCCGGAGCTAAAAATAAACGGCCCCGTGAAGCCCGCCAACAAATTAACATATTATGAAGCACAACTCGGTAAGCTGCAGAAAGCCACCCCGGAGATCAAGGCCGTGGGTTCTAATTTGGGGCACAAGTTTGTTTTATCATTGCCCATACCCTCCATCCCCGAACTAACCCCGCTGGAAGTCATTCAAACAAGAGACGAACGGCTTGGACCCTTTACGGGTCCCTTTTGAAAGCACGATTAAGATGTTTCCGGTACCGCTTTTGTGGTTTCTGAGGATGGATGTTCACGACTCCCGGGACACTGTCTTGTGTTCGCCAATTCGACTCAGAGCGTGTCAGGTAAAGAACTGGCACGCTTCAAAAAAGGTCTCCGGTTTGCGGATGGATAGTGGGGGCTTCGGAACGCTGTCGGCCGGCGGGTGGCCATGATTAATGAACGTAGCTTATGATCTTACTTTGCTCGGACCTATCGGACGTCATACACCATATCGTACTGTGGTCTTCGGGTTCACCGTGAAGGGCGCCCAGGAAAACGCTTTAACTCCACCCGGAAATACGCTTCCGCCACCGGATATTTGTTGGTCCAACGCCAATGTATCTCGGTCGAAACATTTTGCACTAAAACAGGATCAGTTGCGGTGGCACATCGCAGCCATTTAAGATGGATAAAAATCATAAGTTCTTGAGGTTTCTATTCTTTACGGTGGTTAGTCTTCAAATGAATGGTATCTTAATAACTTAAGACGACAAATTCACACGAAAAGCTGGCATTATTTTCTTCGCTTTTTTGCTTACAGTTTTTCTGTAATGCTGATTATAAAACAATGTTGCTGTCGAATATCAGTCAATTAAGAACAACACACGATTGGGTCTTACAATAGACCCAATCCAATCCACAGAAAAGGCACAGTCACAAGTACTGCACTTGAACCAAAATAGACTTTAAACAGCCCCAGACAGCCAGACATCCACCGCGCACGTGCGACAAGCAATCATCCGTGGCCGTGGATTGGCAATGAAACGTCCAACATTCAGCTATCGTGGTGCACTGCGGTGGGTTTATGGCGGGAGCCCCGTTCCCAGCCGGGCAATCCGATACGCAGCACGTTTCCAGCACCAAAGTCTCACGTGATTTGACGCCGAAAAGTGTCTACCATTTGTCGATCCAGGGCCTCGCGGCTCGCGTTTCCGCCAGTCACGAGTGATACGCGGGCGAATAAAATGTATCACGCCCCCCGATGATGGTGATGATGATGATGATGGATGACATGTGGGCCCGTGGGGTGGACCTCCCGAAACCAGATTATTGACAAATCCAAACAATCATCCCACGGTCGGTGGGTAATCGGACGTTCGGTACTACTGAGGGACGGGGCCGGCTTTTACGATCCGGTCCACAGACTATTTATGGTGCATTCCTCTTCAAAGGCCCGCTCAAGTGTCACACACTTGGCTCGCAGAACTGGGACGCTCAGTGTGCCAAGGGCTTCGGAACTTGAACAACGTTGCGCTCGCAGGCTCTTCCTATTACCAAGTACAGCGATGGGCCGGTTCTTCCTGTGCGTTGTGGTGGCTATCGTAAGTGTTGATGTGTCGCTCGCAAACGTGATCACTGCTGCTCGCCGCAGATTCGATGCCGATCAACGGCATCCCCGGTCGGACAGCCGCGCTTGGAACAGTGTGCCCGTGTACGATGGGCTCGAAGAAACGTCCGAGTATTGGCGCAACAAGGCCCAGAATACCCTGCAGGATCATGCATCCCGGGCCCGTGACGAACGAAAGGCGAAGAACGTGGTGTACTTCATCGGCGACGGGATGTCGCTACCGACGGTGGCCGCCACACGAATGTATCTGGGCAACGAAAATGTGTCGCTCTCGTTCGAGCAGTTCCCGTACTTTGGCCTCTCGAAGACGTACTGCGTGGATCGGCAAGTAGCGGACTCGGCCTGCACGGCCACGGCCTACATCTCGGGTGTTAAGACCAACTACGGCATGATCAACGTTGGTGCCAGTGTAAAGCGCAGTACCTGCGAGTACGACCACGAAGCGACCGAGTTTCTGGGACTGCTCCAGTGGGCCCAGAAGGCGGGCAAGGCCACGGGAGTCGTAACGAACACGCGCATCACTCACGCCACGCCGGCCGGAACCTACGCCAGCGTCACCGAACGGGACTGGGAAGATGACAGTAAGGTGAACGCCGACTGTTCAGGAACGCCCGCCGAACGCAGACCCCGTGACATTTCTCACCAGCTGGTGTATGGAGAGACTGCGAGCAACCTGAAGGTAGTGCTCGGCTGTGGACGACAAACGTTCCTACCGAAGGGTACGCTGGATGAGGACGGCGTGACGGGTAATCGGGCGGATGGTGTCAACTTGATCGAGGAATGGAAGCGGCTCCGGAGTGAGCGTGGCCGAGCGGAGTATGTGTACGACAAGAAGGGCCTACTGGCGGCCGCCCAAAGCAAGCAATCGGACTATCTACTGGGACTGTTCGACAGCAGCCACTGTCTGTACAATCTGGAGATCGACGAGCAGCAGGTGGGTGATCGGAAGCCAAAGCTGTCGGAGATGGTAGAGGCCGCCCTGGCGGTGCTGGAAGACAGTGCCCAAGGCTACGTGCTGTTCGTCGAAGGAGGCCTGATCGATATGGCGCATCACGGGAACCGTCCGCGCCTGTCACTGGAAGAAACGGCCGAGTTTCATCGAGCCATCGCGTTGGCAAGGCAACGGACGAACGTCAATGATACGCTGATCGTAGTATCCTCCGACCACAGCCACACACTGATGTACAACGGATACCCGGTAAGTACCAGCCCCCCGATAGCGTCTTCGGATCGCAGACCTCTAGACGGTGATTCTTTTGCTTCCAGACACGCGGTAACGATATCCTGGGTATCGCGGACGTCAGCGATATGGACGATTTGCCGTACACCACGCTGAGCTACGCCAACGGCCAGGGATTCTACCAAACGTACGAGGACGGCAACCCGACCAAACGTGCCAACATTAGCGACTACAATCTCCAGAACCACCGGCAGCTTTATTTGGCTACCGTGCCGCTCTCGTCCGAGACGCACGCCGGTGATGACGTCGGCATCTTCGCCAGCGGCCCGAGTGCTCATCTGTTCGAGGGCAGCATGGAGCAAAACGTGATTCCCCTGCTGATCGCCTATGTGGCCAACATCGGTCAGGACCTCGGCTGGGCGCCCGAAGATATTTCAGATCCTATCGATGACAGGGGTAGCGCCGTCCGGACGTCGCTATCATTCCTATTGGCGCTCGTCTCTAGTTTGTCTCTAGTGGTAGTCCCACTCATACAGCGGCTGTAAAGCTGAACGTGATATTCGATAATAAAGGTTAGGTTTACGTATGTAGCCCGTGTGTATGATTTTCTCCTACGGGGAGGCTCCTTGATTGGTCGTCCGAGATGAATTGTTCCATTGGGGTCATTTTATCTCCCGACAGTGCATTGATAACGGCTAATCGACGACCCCCAGCGCTGTCCAACGCCTTACATCATGCAGCGAAGACTAACCACGGTTGCGGCGACGCAACGATGGGTTCAGTTGACAATCGGACAATAGTGACACTGGCTGCGACAATACTGAGCTCGGTGCATCGATGGCTACCCTCGGGAGGTACTTTTACTATCTTCTGCTACTGACGGTGGTTTCCTGCGAACTTCTCCCCCACGGTGGTTAGTATTCTACGGGTGGGCCCTGTACTCCTCAGGGTGTCATAACATGCGCCATCCGCAGGTCGAGTTCGTGATGGACACTCGCGACAGGACAAGAAAGCCGGCCACTCGCCAACGAACCAGAAGCAAAGCTCCGAACCGGAGCAAGGGTTCGAGGAACGCGAACGGGAGAGTGCCTTCTGGCTCGAGCAGGCCCAGGAAACGTTGGTCGGGAAGCTGGAGGAAACACGAAACACTAACCACGCGAAGAACGTGATCTTCTTCATCGGCGACGGCTTGTCATCGCAAACGTTGGCCGCCACGCGCATGTACCTCGGTAACGAAGCAAACACCCTATCATTCGAACACTTCGAGGCCACCGGCACCGTGCGGACGTACTGCGTGGATCATCAAGTGGCGGACTCGGCCTGCAGCGCCACGGCCTTCTTCTCGGGTGTTAAGACCAACTACGGCATGATCAACGTTGGCCCCAGTGTAAAGCGCAGTAGTTGTGAGTACGACCACGAAGCGACCGAGTTTCTGGGGCTGCTCCAGTGGGCCCAGAAGGCGGGCAAGGCCACGGGAGTCGTAACCAACGCTCGCGTCACTCACGCTACTCCGGCCGGAACCTACGCCAGCGTTACCGAACGGAACTGGGAAGATGACAGTGACGTGAACGGCGATTGTTCCAGTACGCCAGCCGAACGCAGACCGCGTGACACTGGCCATCAACTGGTGTACGGAGAGACGGCCAGCAACCTGAAGGTGGTGCTCGGCTGTGGACGAAAAACTTTGCTACCGAAGGGTACGCTGGATGAAGATGGTGTGTCGGGTAATCGTGAGGATGGCGTCAACTTGATCGAGGAATGGAAGCGGCTCCGGAGTGAGCGTGGCCGAACGGAGTATGTGTACGATAAGAAGGGCCTACTGGCGGCCGCCCAAAGCAAGCAATCGGACTATCTACTGGGACTGTTCGACAGCAGCCACTGTCTGTACAATCTGGAGATTGACGATCAGCAGGTGGGTGATCGGAAGCCAAAGCTGTCGGAGATGGTAGAGGCCGCCCTGGCGGTGCTGGAAGACAGCGACCAAGGCTACGTGCTGTTCGTCGAAGGAGGCTTGATCGACATGGCGCATCACGGGAACCTTCCGCGTCTGTCGCTAGACGAGACGGCAGAGTTTCATCGAGCTATCGGGTTGGCAAGGCAACGGACGAACGTCAACGATACGCTAATCGTAGTATCCTCCGATCACAGTCACACGCTGGTGTACACCGGATTCGCGGTAAGTGACCGCCCTCCGAGAACGCCTTCGGATCGGAGACCTCTAGACGGTGATTCTTCTGCTTCCAGAAGCGCGGCAACGATATCTTGGGCATCGCGGACGTCAGCGATATGGACGATTTGCCGTACACCACGCTGAGCTACGCCAACGGCGAGAGTTTCTACGACACGTACGAGGACGGCAACCCGACCAAGCGTGTCAACATTAGCAACTACAATCTCCAGAACTACTACCAGCGTTATCCAGCCACCGTGCCGCGGGAAGACGAGACGCACGGCGGCGACGACGTCACCATCTACGCCAGCGGCCCGAGCGCTCACCTGTTCAACGGTAATATGGAGCAAAACGTGATTCCCCTGCTAATCGCCTATGTGGCCAACATCGGACAGGACTTCGGCTGGGTGCCCGAAGATATTTCAGATCCTATCGATGACAGGGGTAGAGCCGTCCGGACGTCGCTATCATTGCTGTTGGCGCTCTTCTCGAGTTTGCCCCTGGCGGTGGCCACACTCATACAGCGGCTGTAAGGCTGTACGTAAAATTCGATAATAAAGGTTAGGTTTATGTCTGCGGGTCCCGTGTGTGTCTTTCTTCTGCGGGGAGGCTCCTCGATTGGTAGTCTGAGGTGAATTGTTTCATTGGTGCCATTTTATCTTCCGCCGTTGATAACGCTAATCGACGGCACCCAGCGCTGACTAGCGTTTTACATCACGCAGCGAAGACTAACCACGGTTCCGGCGACGCAACGATGGGTTCAGTTGACAATCGGACAATAGTGACACTGGCTGCGACAATACAGAGCTCGGTGCGGTGATGGCTACCCTCGGGAGGTACTTTTACTATCTTCTGCTACTGACGGTGGTTTCCTGCGAACTCCTCCCCCACGGTGGTTAGTATTCTACGGGTGGGCCCTGTACTCCTCAGGGTGTCATAACATGCGCCATCCGCAGGTCGAGTTCGTGATGGACACTCGCGACAGGACAAGAAAGCCGGCCCTTCGCCACCGAACCCGAAGCAAAGCTCCGAACCGGAGCAAGGGTTCGAGGAGCGCGAACGGGAGAGTGTCTTCTGGTTCGAACAGGGCCAGGAAACGCTGGTCCGGAAGCTGGGCGAAACCCACAACACCAACCACGCGAAGAACGTGATCTTCTTCATCGGCGACGGCATGTCGTCACAAACGTCGGCCGCCACGCGCATGTACCTCGGTAACGAAGCGAACACCTTGTCGTTCGAACACTTCAAGGACACCGGCACCGTGCGGACGTACTGCGTCAACCGGCAGGTCCCGGATTCGTCGTGCACGGCCACCGCGTACCTGTCCGGGGTTAAGATTAACTACGGCATGGTGAACATAGCGGCCTCGGTGCAGAGGTACGCCTGTGACTACGATCAGAACGCGACCGAGTTCGAGGGACTACTCCGGTGGGCGCAGGACGCGGGCAAGAGCACCGGCATCGTGACGACGACGAAGATCACGCACGCGACCCCGGCCGGTGCGTACGCCAGCAGTACCAATCGGTACTGGGAGAACGACGTGGAGGTCGGCGATTCCGGGTGCAACCCCGAGGACGTGGAAGACATCGGCGAGCAGCTGGTGGGCAAGGAGCTGGCTCTGCGTTTCAACGTCGTGATGGGCGGTGGCCGCGGTAACCTGCTGCCGGAGGAAACACTGGACGAGGAAGGCCATCACGGGTACAGACGCGACGGTAAGAATCTGATCGAAGCGTGGAAGCAAGCGCATCAGTCGATGGGCAAGTGGGAGTACGTGTGGAACCGGGACCAGTTGCTGGGGGTCGACGTGAAGAACACCGATTATCTACTCGGGTTGTTCGAGACGGGCCACATGAAGTACAACCTGGAGGTTCAGGAAAGCGCCGAAGCGATGGCGCTCGAGCCAACGCTGGAGGAGATGACCCAGATGGCGATCCGGATGCTGGAAAAGAACCCGAAAGGGTACGTGCTGTTCGTGGAAGGTGGACTGATCGACGTGGCGCACCACGAAACCTGGTCCCGGTTGGCGCTGGACGAAACGGCCGAATACGCGAAAGCGATCGGCACGGCCAGAGCGGCGACCAACGAGCAGGACACACTGATCGTCGTCAGTGCGGATCATACCCACACGCTAACCTACAACGGTTACCCGGTAAGTATCCATCCGGAAGTGATCTCTGGACCGCATCCTCATCTTCTGCATGTTCTGTTGTTCCACCAGAAACGTGGTAACGACATTCTGGGCTTGGGAGACGTCAGCGACGAAGACTTCCTGCCGTTCACAACCCTGAGCTACGCCAACGGGGCCTCCTACTATTGGACGTACACTCCGGAGAACCATGGGGTTCGGGAAGACGTGTCCAAGTACGACTATCGGCAGATGAACCACCGATACATGGCCATGGTTCCGCTCGATGCCGAAACGCACGGTGGGGACGACGTAACCTTTTGGGCATCCGGTCCAATGTCGCACCTCTTCCGTGGAACCTACGAACAGAACACCATCCCGTTGCTGATCTCGTACATCGCCCAGATCGGTGATTACTTCGACGACGGCTCCAATGCCGGAACCGCGCCGTTGGCATCCGTGCCTATCTTACTCATTAGTGCCATCGTGGGAGTTTTGCGACGTTAATGGAGTGTCCGCGTTCATCCTTGGGAGGACCATTCAAGCAGCGTACTTTGATCCCATTCAACGGGTGATTGATTGATTTGCGCCGTGGCGCTCACGGACCGTAGTATCAACCTACTGATACTGTGGCTCGCATTTGCTAATAATAGTTTATCGTACGGAGGGGCCATGACGTTGTAAATACCGCCGGGGGAGAAGGGAGAAGTTAAACCGAATGCATAGTAAGTATGTGTCATATTGTTTTCGAACCAAGGGGCGCCACCAGGGGCACTCAATTAGCCAATAAATGTCAAACATTCGGTTTCGTTGTCTATCAACTGGTGTCTGCCTGATAAATCGCGCTCAAGATGTAGCCACCGACAGCGCTGGGGGCCATCTTTATCAACTCCAGTATCGTGGGGGATGTCATAAACAAACGACGAGCGAGCAAGTGGCTTCGTACCGCTTTTTACGAATAATGCCAACTAAATCAGGTAATCTCTTGGAAGCCATATAAATTCCAGAAGCGCCATAAAAGACTAATTCATTATCCGCGCAAGGCACACGTCTAGTTGTGTGATTGCGCCACCTTCGTCTCGAATCTGCTCGATCTCGCCCATTGTTTTTTCGGACCAATTCCAGGGTTATCAAAATGTCGACACCTCAATGGCGATCGTTTGGAGCCCTCTAAGCCCGGGCTGAGATACAATTTATTCTACGTTACTTTTTGTCACAAACTGTAAGACCTTTGCCGACGCACGAGGCGTACGCCATGATGTGCGGGATTACGTTCTGTTCGTAGGAACCGGAAAACAGGTGCGACCAGGGACCGGACGCGTAAACTCCGACGTCTTCGCCACCGTGTGTCTCCAGGTCCACCGGAAGCATGGCGGGAAACGGAAAGTTGTCCTCGTTGAAGTTGTCCAGTTCGCGCACGTCGGCCCGCGAGCCTTTCTCCGCGTCGACGTGCGTGTAGAACCCACGACCGTTGGCGTAGCTAATGGTCATGTACGGCAGGCCATCGCTGCCCGTTCCGCTGGTGCCAAATATGTCGTTCCCACGGTTCTACAAGGAAAAGTTTGGTACCCCACGACGATAAGATTTCCTGGGCCGGGAGCCACCTTCTCATGATCTCACCGGATATCCTGCGAAGCTCACACTGTGCGAGTGATCCGCCGTGACCACTATCAGGGTGTCCTCTTCGCTGAACTTGCTGCGCGCCAACTGAATCGCCTTATCAAACTCCACCGTCTCGTCGATGGCATATTTGGCCAGATTGTCATGGTGGCCATGATCAATGCGGCCACCCTCCACGAACAGGAAGAATCCGTTCGGGTTCGTGCTTAGAATGTCCGTCGCTTTGTCCACCATCTCGGACAGGGTTGGCTCTTCGTGCAGATTCTTATGAACCCGGTCCAAATTGTACGCACAGTGACCCGGTTCGAACATTCCCAGCAAACGATCCGTTCGGTGTGGATTCACCGCCAACAGATCCGAACGTTTCCACACAAACGTCCGGTTCTCCCCGACCGGCCCATTTTTCATCCATTCGTTGATCAAATTCCTCCCATCCGATCGGTACCCAGGTCCTCCGGTCTCGGGGTCTACACCCACGTTCCGATCTAGGAACTCTCGACGACCACAGCCCAAAATGACGCGAAGCTTCGGTGCGGTCTCACCGTATACCAGCTGCTCGGCGATATCGTCGACCGTATCCGGATTGCAGCCATCCTGCTTCACCCAGTAGTCGTCCTCCCAATCACGGAACGCAATGTGAGCGTACATACCCGCGGGAGACGCATGCGTGACCCGCGTGCTGGTCACGATGCCAGCGTCCTTTCCCGCATCCATAGCCCACTGCCCGATGGACGACGTGTGGGTCGAGCGGTTCCGCGCAGCTTCACAATCACGCACCGGGACGTGCGCGTTCACGCCGATAGTTTCGTAATTGCCCTTCACGCCCGTCAGATAAGCGGTTGCCGTGCAGGCCGAGTCCGCTACCTGATAATTGACACAATACGTCTTCGACATACCGACGAATGGGAATCCTTCGAAGAACAACGGTTTCTCCTCGCCCCCGGCGTACACTCGCGCCATGGCCACCGTCGCGATGGACATCCCGTCCCCGAGGAACATGATGACGTTCTTCGCGGTGTTCCTATTCTCCGTCTTGGTCCGCAGCCGCTCGACGGTGGCCTTCGCTTGGTCCCGCCAGTACTCGATGGTCTGCTCTTGATCTGCAAGCCTGTGCCTCGGCTTCGGGTCCAGCTCGTCCGGCAGCCGCGGATGTTGCCGTTTGTCGATGTCATAATCTAGGGAACCGAACCGAAAGGACACCCGTAACAAACCACCACACTCCGTCCCCTACAATCGGTCGCATACCACCGCTAAGAGATCCGCTCACCAACCCAAACACTGCTGCCGCTATGAAGAGCGGAACGGCCCAATGTCGGAGCATCTTTGTTACTGTTCGATTGTCAGCTAGGTACTGACGAGACTTGTCTGGTCGCCCTGCTCGGATCATTGCAGCAATCGTGTGGCATTACGATAACGGACCCGCTGGTCTCGTATGATGGACCCGCGACAGTCGATAGTGCTATCAAAAACCGGGCGACGCTAATCACCTTAAGTGGCACTAGATGAAACGATTCCAATGCACACTTGATCAATCGTTTACTGCTCCCTGGCTGCCGTCTGTCTGTCCGCGAAATACGCCGTGGCACGGACGAGTGGAGCAGTGTCTTACGGCGCGTAAGGAACCGTTATCGCGGGGGGACTTTTTGGGGGAGAACCAAATACAATGTTCCATTGACATCTGATAATCTCCGATACCGGTGGCACTGCTTTCTGTTTCTGAACCAAATAAACCAATTATCAGTCTGTCTGTAAAGTTGTATATTGATCGGCTTCCTTATATCTATCACTAATTGATTCGAAGTCTATAAAACCTTAATTATGTTCAAGGGCCGGCAGCTCGTGGAGCAAGGATCAAACGTAAATCCGATTGCCTTATGCTGACCGCAACAGCCCATCAACTTCCTAATCGCTATCCTTACGGTCTATACCAGTCAACTTCCCGGGCAAGCCTTCGCTCCCTGGCCTATGCAGGCGGCATAGCCCATAATGTGCGGGATAACGTTCTGCTCCAAGAAGCCAGTGAAGAGGTGTGCCCACGGCCCCGACGCATACATGACGACGTCGTCTCCGCCGTGCGTTTCCGAGTCCACCGGCAGCATGGCGGGAAAGTCGAAGTTGTTCTTATCAGTCTTCATATCACGCACGTCCATTCTTTTGCCGGTGGCCGCATCCACGTGCTTCTTGTAGCCCGGCCCGTTGGCGTAGCTGATTGTCATGTACGGCAAGCCATCGCTGGCCGTTCCGGCGTTGCCGAAGATATCGTTCCCACGAGTCTGCAACAATGATTCGAGCGAGACATTGATTGCTCGGTCCTATCGCAGCGCCCGCGCCAACCCACTTACCGGATATCCTGCGTAGCTCACACTGTGCGAGTGGTCCGCCGTGACCACTATCAGGGTGTCCTCCTCGCTAAACTTTCTGCGGGCCAACTCGATCGCTTTGTCAAACTCCACCGTCTCGTCCAGCGCGTACCGGGCCCGATTATCGTGATGGGCGTGATCGATGCGACCACCTTCGACAAACAGGAAGAACCCGTTCGGGTTCAGGCTCAGAATGTCTGTTGCCTTGTCCACCATCTCGGACAGGGTTGGTTCCTCCGCCAATCCGTCGCTGATTCGATCCAGGTTATAGGCACAGTGACTCGGTTCGAACATTCCCAGCAAACGATCCGTCCGGTGGGGGTCCACCGCCAACAGATCGGAGCGCTTCCACACAAAGGTCCGGTTCTCCCCGACCGGCCCATTCTTCAGCCATTCGTTGATCAGGTTCCTTCCATCCGTTCGCCGGCCAGCTTTACCCGTTTCGGGATCGGTGTCTACTTCGCTATCCAGAAACTCTCGCCGACCGCCACCCAATATGACGCGCAGCTTTGGAGCAGTCTCACCGTACACCAGCTGTTTGGCGATGTCGTCCACACGGTCCGGATTGCAACCATCTGCCTTCACGTCGTTGTCGTTTTCCCAATCCCGGAACGAGGTGTGCGCGTACACTCCAGCCGGTGAAGCATGCGTCACCCGCGTGGTGGTCACGATGCCAGCGTCCTTCCCCGCATCGATAGCCCACTGCCCGATGGAGGACGTGTGCGTCGAGCGATCCAGCCCAGCTTCACAATCGCGCACCGGGACGTGCGCATTCACGCCGATAGTTTCGTAATTGGCCTTCACACCCGTCAGATAAGCTGTTGCCGTGCAGGCCGAGTCAGGCACTTGATAGTTTACGCAGTACGTCTTGGACATGGCCAGGAACGGGAATCGTTCGAAGAAGAAAGACTTCTCCTCGCCTCCGGCGTACACTCGGGCCATCGATAGTGTGGCAATGGACATACCATCGCCCAGAAAGAGGATCACATTTTTGGCAATATTTTTGTTCTCCCTCTGGGCAATCCGATCCGCAACCGACGCCTTCGCTTGCTCCAGCCAGTACTCGATGGTCCGCTCCTGTTCAACCGTTTTGGAGCTAACGGTTAGGTTCGGCTCATCGGCCAACCTCGGATGATTACGTGTGTCATCGTCTGTGGAACACACGAAAGCGTTTGTCTCTTTGCAAACCAGGCGGTTCGATCAAAGTATGCTATACCTGTTGCTGTTGCTGCGACAATGCCGCAGGTTAACAAAACACAACTCAACCGGAAGAGTGTGGAACGCATTTTGGTGACCGCAGTGCTGTACTTCTGACACCTTTGGCACAACTGATGCAGTGTGCACCGAGGGTTCGCCTTATAATACTCCCAAATCGTAATAATCACTGTTCTACTATTCTCATTCCATCAGCGCCGATCACGGAGCAATCGCCGTATCAAACACGCCTACTCTGGTCTGCCGACAACGTGGTCAGCCGACGGCGTGAATTGCCGTTATTGCCCCAGTCAGACGAAACGTCACCTCACGCTTAATGACCGATTTGGGGGCCGGAGGCTAAAAGTGTGTGGACTTTGGCGTTATCGCCAGGCCCCGAAAAGGCAGACCCTTACGCTAAACGTACCGTATTGTGGCGCGATAAGTGCTGCGCGGCCATGGACGACGAATTGAAAATGGCACCGTAATGGCAATTGTACTAAAACAATATACCACACACAGGCTCGGTGCGAAAGCATGCCAGGACCTCGGGAGTTCCGTCCAGTAGTGCATGTGATGATGGGTTTTAGTACACGTGCCCATTTTATCATTTAATACACTCTGAAACAAACCCCAACATTGTATAGTGGGAATGATTACTTTGAAGGAATGATTAGTTTGCGTCGAATGATTAATCGATTAAATGTTTAAGTCAACAACTGACAACAAAACAATCCGGTTCTACGAAATCATTCAAAAGGAATCACGACTAAACAGAACCTATTAATAAGCACAACAGTTTGGTGGGTAACAACTTTTCGTGATTTATTAGGTATGTAAAATCCTCTGGCAAAGGGCCTCAAACTGTTTAAAATTCAAAATTAAACTTCTCTGCGGTACGTAGGCCAGGCAGTGCATAAATTAGGAATTGTATCTTCTTGCGTTCTAACTTCCAACTGACAGTCTAAGAACTTCACTTCGAGTAAACCCTTCACGGGCATCCTGAAAAATTCTGTTGTAAAATGGTAATGGTAATGGTCCCTTGTAGATTTGAGTATTTTTTTATTTATTTCTTTATATGTACGTTTTGGAGTTATAACCTGTTGTAAAATTCGAGTGTCACGCAATCAAGGGCATGTGTATAATTCTAAATCCTACAGTTCTAACGTCAGCATCAACAGCCAAACAAATTGCTGCGGGAACCCATTTAAAAAAGCCAACGACACCGAAATTGCCAGAAAATAATGTACTACCAGATTGGTACTAGACGCCCTAATCGCCGTAAAACCCTGTCGTGTTTGCGTCCGTGATGGCACACCACTTACGACAGTTACGGAGCAGCAACTTCCAGCAGATTCGAGTTAGCGCTTGCGAAAGAGCTTTCCCGGAGTCTCCGATTGCCGGGGTGTACGGTGTCGTTTCGTACACCGCATTGTTCTGACTTCTGTGCCGCTGTTTCTGTCCCCCCAAATCCCATCAGCCAGCCCCAATCCCGATGCTATGCTTGCCCGTTGCCCGTTCCGACCCTGCCACCACTGCTGCTGAGTGGCTTAATTTAATCTATTAAACAAACTGTGCCTGTGGAACACCACACCGACTCGGATTGGTGTTCCGACACGGTCGCCCACCTGATCCATGTAGTGCCTCCTTTGTAAGACGGGCTGTTGTCACGTCACGGCACTGTCACGACGATGATGTCGTAACGCCCAGCAATTTCCACATTCGGATTTGTGTCTCGCGGGTGTCCGCTGGTGAATATTCTCATTACCTTGATACAAATTGAATTATCCTGCATTATTGAAGCACTGGAACGTCGTAAAAATGGAGGTGGCGCGAGAAGCGCTTGCGAGCTTTGTTTGTTCGCAGCCCAAATCACTCAGGATACGGTCCCAGCTGAATATTTAAACCGCCAATATTAGCGGCGTGCGGCGAAAATATATTGCAAGAAGTAATAACCAAAGAACTAATTCACGATAATCGGCCGACTAGGAGCTTCTGGAGCAAATTCTGCTCAAATCAAAGTAATTGTTCCACAATCGTCCTCACCGACGGCAGACGTGGTCGAATTGGAGTGATTGATGGTGATATTAATGCACAGTCTGTTCCGTGAATAAGAAGCCTTCCCTAATTGCCTGTTCGATTAATCACTATCACCAATTCAACACTTTACCACGAAATTCCACTCTCTACTCCGTTTCTTTAACAACATCTAACATTAGATATATTTTACCTAAAACAACACTTGAGAATTTAGATGAATTTTCTTATTCGTATTTATATAAAAATGTTCGTGTTCGCTGACCGATTGTTTCATCGCAAAGGCATACATTGTGCCCATTGTGCGGGTTCAAATACTCTCCTTTCGAGCTAACCTCGTTCGTGTTTCACTAACTTTCTGCCCGAAACAAACTTATCCAGTGCCAGTCCTCCCAGAGGGTCACCAGCACCCTCCAGAGGTTAACCCAATTAATGACCCATTGCTCCTGGCAAAGTGAATTACAGTGATGTTAATGTCGTACGTTTGGCTTGCTGTCCGACACAGCGGACGGGCAATGTTTCCGCAAGTTCCCCACTGTTCCGGTGGGTGGATCTGATGCTAGTGAACCTGTTTAGTGACGCCCTTACACAGCCCTCAGTTTGCTCGCTGGTGATTGAATGCGTTTTTAGTCCAACCCAAAACATAACCTTATTTAAAAGAGCATGCAAACTTGAGCCATTTTGTGCCACAGCGCCCACCAATCTGGGTTCGTTTTCTGGGTTTCTGCAAACCAAAGTACTGTTTTTGTCGGAAATTTTGCCCTTTTTTAGTCCGACGGTGGTTGAATTAGTTTGAGTCGGTTGAGGGTACTGGGCAGAAACATGCGGGTGTGTACAGGTGAGTGTTACGGGTCACAGGCCAAACATTGTCGCTCCAGTTTGGTATTGTTTGCGGGCGATGGTTCACCTCCGCACGGATACCGCCCAGAAGTTAGTCGTCAGTCACCTTGCATCCTGGCAGTTTTCTATGGTACACACAATGCGGGCCATGGTGACTTTGTGTAGCCATGTTTTGCCCGAAACAACTTTCAATGGACAACTAGGCAGGCACAGGTGTAGCCCACGGAAGACCCTGAGGCGCGCTTTGCTAGACTTGTTTCCTTAGCCCTCGGTTGCAGTAGCTCGGAGACTTACTATGAATGCATCAGCTATTGTATGGCCCCCATTTGGTTGTCAAAAAATGACGAGACCAATAGAAAAAGTATGACGCACGCGACTGCCACCATTTCGATCGTAACGGTCTGTGTATGTGAATATGGAAAAAGCCGGTAGCCGGTACTTTGTAGCAATTCCTGTGCACGTCATCTTAATCCCCGTCGCCATGTTTGTTGTCGGGTCCGTCGCAACTCTCGCTCGAAGCAGGCTCTGACATCCTGACATACGATGCTATACGCCATCAAGTACTTGCACCACTTGGAAAGTGTACTTCGCTGCGAAGTGAGTGCAAGGTGCCCGGCGAACATTTAAATCTTGTAGTTCAACATCATGCCGAAGAGCATATGGGACCGAGTAATATTCCACTGCACACACACACTATTTGCATGAGCCCCAGTACTCGAACTGCTGCCGAAAGTGGTCGTCAGAAGCAAAATTAAATTTCATAAATCATACTCTACAGCAAGTGCAAATATCTTGTACCTTGCAAAAAAGCTGATACCCTGGAACGAACACCCGAGGCGGTAATTTAACTCGGCGTAAATTCTTTCACAAACTTGCTAACCAAAATTGAATGTCCCCTCCCCGGATTCTCTGGGGCGCTAACCGCACGCCCGAACCAACGCGCCGTAGCGATCCGGGAGCGATGAGTTAGTTGCAAATTAAACTACACGAAACTTTACCACCGTATCCTGCGGGATTCACCGTAAAGCTTTCCTCCCGGAACCGTCCACGGTATCTCACCTCACCACACACGCGCCGTCGTCGTCGCCTCCGTTGATTAAATATCGAGAGCTCATAGTTTGAATTTTAATCAACTTTGGTCCCGATAAGAAAACCGATAAACTTTCTTCCCCAGATCCTGGCGGATCCGGGCCAGCAACAAGGTTTCTTTTCTGGCCGCGCCCCTGCTTCCTGCTTTCCAAATTATAACACAAATTTCCTTTTGGCATGCAACCGACCCGGGGCCTGGGTCTTTTGCCTCGCCAGCACCAGGTCCGAGCACTTCCGCTTTCCCGTGCAGCGGAAGAAAAATCGGCTTCCCGTGAGCAGATTATACGATCGGAGTCGTGTAGCACTTGAAAAACCGGGCGCTTCCGGTGGAAAGCTTTAAAACAATTACCGTTTCTTTCGTCTTTTCGCCATCTACGAGCTTCGGCCTACGGCATTCGGCAACAGACTCAGCCGGCGGGACCATGACAAATGGGTAAGACATTATTTGGATTATCGTCTAGGATTTTCCACACTTTAGAAACGGTTCGGTCTGTACCTGTGTGTGTGATGAAGACATAATGGGAAAAAGACGCCCCATGTTGACCCCTTTTTCGGCTCCCTCGGCTTCTAATGGTCGTGTTAAGCAAAGCGTGTTTCGTTTTCGGATCACGGATTGTTATTAATGGTCTTCGGGTTCAGCGATAGGCTTCAGATAGCCTGAAAAGGAAGTGCAGGCTACAGGCATCGAATTGGAAGCCAATACATTAACGATCTTTCTCCGGTTGGGTCAATCGTCTTGAGGGTGAATAAATGTCCAAAAAACCCTGGCCCGCATAGTGCGGTGGCGACGGCAACCAACCTCAGCAAGTGAATAAATTATGCACCCGGCATTTAATTCCCGGCGAGATACGCTCGCGTCACGCAATTCTGAAAGGACCATACAACTTTAATGCCAGCGGGCCTCTTTTATGAAGGTGAAGTTAATTGGACGGTGCGTACTTTCTATTAATTGCCTCCGTAAACTGCGACGACCGTCTGCGACAATTGTTTACGACAGCAGTGTAGTGGCCACTTCTCAGACCGCCGGGTAATTAAACGAAACGTCCCATTGGACTAACATCGCTTGACTTATTCATCTTCAATTACGCGTATCGGCAGCAAAAGCGACGGTGATGGGTTACGTGATCGATAGGTTGAAGTGCCCCAATTCCGTGGTCCGTTTCGCTACGGTGCAGGAATGGCCGATCGGCTCCTTATCTACAAAACACACAAGTTTCCTTTAAGTGTTTGATTTATTTTTGAATAAGACATAACCAATTCATCAAACGTCCCGAATTGTGGGTCAAATTGTCGGTAGTTTATTTTGCGCCAACCGAGTAGGCCACGGAGCAATCTCCATCTCATCAGCCGCAATTACGGACAGCACCACAATTTGCCGTCCTAACGAGAGTTCCAATGAAATAATCTTCATCATCTGACGATTTCTATTTTTTATCGCAACGGTTTCTTCCTTTTTGTCCACTTGAACTCGTTTTTTCGCTTTATTGCGCACACTTTCCACCGGCAGTCCCACTGGGCCGGGCCAGGCACTTAAACCGCCCGGGGTCCATTATCCTGCTCATCTGCTGCTGCGGGGATTAGATTACCCCCATTAACCCATAGTTTTATCATTTGATTGCTGTCTGCTGTCTGCCTGCCTGCAGCTGGGGACGGAAAAGCTGAGCCAGCGCCACTCGACGGCGCACGTTTTTAATGTGTTTAATATTTGAAAAACATCACTCCAGCCGCAGCCACATAAGCCACACAGGCGCCCTGTGTTTAGTGGCGAATAGTGCGAATGTTTCATAAAAATGTCCATCAAAACCGTTGGCACCTCAAGCCTCGGGGAGCACCCATCATTCCCGGAGCATTTACGGTCCATCGATTCCCGGTTATGATTGAGTTTGGTACAATAGCAGGGCGTGCAAGTTATCCGTTTTCTCGCCCACCGACAGACGATAAACATTTAATAATCGCCCGAGGACACACGCCGTTGTTTGATGGGTTATTTATTTTCCTGCTTATGAATCACGCCCCGGGGGGGGCGCCTTTTGCCAATATATAGTCCTGCCGATGCCACGTCATCAAGCGGAACGCGGATTTCCAAAGAGAGCAATCAAGCATGGTGCCGCACCGCGGACGCTTTGTTGCGGTTAAGCTCAGTGCAAAAAGAAACGGCAATGGCAAGTCTCTCGGAAGGTCTCGCTTTTCCGGGCGCCAAATTCCCGCGATGCGGTTTCCGTGGGAAGTACTCAATTGCAGAACACTGCTAGTTATCTCATTCGCTACGCCATAAAGTAGACATTCGAAAAAACCGACCGACCGGCTGGCCATCCGTTCCGCAGTCTCGCTGGAGCATGGCTGAGTAGCGCCCTGGTTTTAATATCGTTTCCTTCTTCTTTGCCGCGCACAAATGAAAGTCTTGTCGGGATTTTTATGGCGATCGTGGAAACTGATATATTCTGCTTTAAATTAGAATCATCATCACTCTCTAGTGCCGGGTCCTGCAGCCCAGGGACCAGGAATCAAGGTTTATGTGCTTCTGCGCTGCTCGTAGAATATGCCAGAGGAGTCGCTTCGCTTTTCGCCCCACGCTCGTCCACCAGCAGGGGAACAGTTTTGCTGTGCTCTTTCAGTTTATCGCTGGTCCCTGATGTCTTAATTAATGTCTTACCGCTGAGTTGTTCACCACTCAGCACCACATGCACTCGACGGCGGGACCCCAAATAGGGACGAAACTTTCACCGTCTTGAAGTTATTAAAGCCCGAAAGTCAAATTAGTGCATCTTGTTGATTAGGCATTTTGTAATAATAGTCTTAAATACGTTTCGAAAGGGACATTGTCCTTCTGTTAGCCGTAATAACCGAAGAACTGGTGTGCGTGCCTTGATTACTGTCACAAATTTCTAATGACTTGGGTTTCCTGGAAACTCTTAAGTACCATGGCCAGAGGCCAACCGATTTACAGATGAAACTTCTCGGAAGGTATGTCTTATAGTACGGCTTGGAATATTCACGTTGATGAATATAATTATCCTTACGATTGCATTACTTTCAACGGAGGTTTTCGGAAGCGATGATCGCTAATCATCGGACAGTTAAAAGGACACAAAGGGTAAAAGTTAGGTCGAAAATTAATTTAAAACGATTTCAAATCAATTTCAAACACAAAATCATTCAGATACATAATTGCCTTAAAACTAAAACAAAAAAATCATAACTATCGACTAGGAAAGTCGTTAGACATATTAATGGCGTGGACTAATCGAATAAATTCATCAAGTTTCGTGTGGCGCGTCATATCGAGTTTCGCTTCGTGTTCCCACCTAACGAGAGCTACTCAAGCAGCTACTCACCCCGTTAAGTGGCCTTGGTGCAATAGTTTTCTGGCCGCCGGCTGTCTCCTGCAATAAAAAAAGAACGCGCAAACCAATATAAATGACGGATATTAATAACGAAGCCCAGCGATAGCGCGCCCATCGCCCTTGCCGCTCGCAAGGTGTCGGAAAACTGATATCAACAATAAAATATGATAGTCAAAGCCATTTACAACCATTAGCGCCCGCCATCGGTGTTTGGCGATGGTGATGGGCTGAAGCTGAAGTTTGCCGGGACTCGTTGCACAACGATCCATCTTTCTGCGACGTGCACCCGTGTGTGTGTGTGCAGATAGCAGCACCAGCAGCAGGATCATGGTGAAAAATTTACTGCAATTCATTCATCGCCGTGATCGTGATTCATCGAACGCAGTACGTTGCAGGTACGGTGGCCAACCCACCCACCGGAAGCTAACATTTTGGGGGCCAACATTCAGGAATATCACCCTGAATCGATGGCGATAAATCATCGCGCCCTACTTTCGAGGCTAATATCATCGGCGCAGCTTAGCTAATGCGATGCACCATTTCCCAGGCCGTATACTGAACGCACCCTTTTCAGTGGCCGATTACTGTGCCGATGAATTGGCGATTTAGCAATACGAAAGTCTGGTGCAGTCCCCTAGTGGCGGCTGTACGAATAAATCAATTCGCTTCCATTTTGGTCGTGCCCATGTTGTCTACCTATGAACTCGGAATGGCTTTATAATTTTACTGGCAAACACAACCGTTTCAATATGTGAAAAGTGTGCTTCAAACAAACACATCAACCCACCGCTGCCCACTGGTGAGGAGAGTGAAATGCTAATGCTAATGGAATGCCCCATGGGCGGACACTAATTTATGAATGGCTCAAATTTGCACACCAACCGAGAACTTTGTCGGGAACACACTGTTTACACGTATAAAATGTAGCAAACAGTTGTACATCGAACGATCGGTGGTACACCTATTTTCCCAACGACGAACGATGGTGTCGCAGATCGCTTGCTTCGGGGAATTTAAGCGAGCCAACTTTGATGCATCCAAAGTTTGTGGTGCCTGCTATTGCAGTTTGTGTTTTAACTACAAACACAGCATACTACGCAAAATGCAAATTCCACTGCACAGCGTGGTTTGTGCCGTGTTTAGAGTGTTCCTTTTTTATCTCCCCAGTGCCCAGTGTTTCGGAATTGTTGGCTCTCGTGAGTGAGCAATGTTTAAATTTTCACGGACCTCGGTTGTTTGTATCAATTGGATGGCATTCGGTGAGCAGTTCTACTTCTCACGCTGTTTGATTGATTTCTGCAAACTGCAGTATGAGAGTGTAACAAAACATATCCAAAAAGCATTTCATAGTAACAGTCCACAGGAACTAAAATAGGGTAGGCACGAGAAAAGAAAATAGGTTGAATCCACGATAGGGCACTACGTAATAAATGTCCCAATATAACATATCAGTGGACCATATGGTATGCCTACACTATAACAAGTTTTAATAATAGAACCAGGGTGCATAAAATGCATCCCATCCTTCATAATCTTTGAAGCTTCAATATCCATTACCACACGCATTGGGCAAATATTTTTTAATTATCAAAAAACGGTCAAATTGGCGAGGGTCGAGAGTTACTACATACTTCTCAAAACAATGCCAAATGCCGGAATTTGCGCGAATTTGCAAATCCCAAATGCCAGACTCGCAGATTGAAAATTGATGACCGATGGCATTCAGTTTTGGTATGCACTCCGATTCCAGCGAACTACACAACGCCCGTGAAAGTTATGTTTACTTTCACGAAATTCCAACTAGTGTACGAATTTCTGATTTAGATTTTCATTGACCGCCGTATTGTGGCGGCGCCTTTACTTCGAAATCATGTTACTAGCACCCAGGAAAGGTGTTTAATTAGTTGGCCCATATTGATCGATCTCTGTTTGCATGTGGATTGTAAGAGGGCTTGACGGAGCCCCACCCAGTCAATTGCGTAAAGGTAATTTTTGCGCAACTCAACTTTCAACATTTTTTGGGCGCTCAGTGTGCATTACGCTTGATCCCTCTTAGCGAGTACACAACTCTAAACTCAAATAAAAGCACCGTCGCCTTGACATTGTTATGATTAATTATTCACGGGCACATTACATCCACACGGCACAGCGCCCGGCGTACCTCGGATCCCATGAATCCCATCCCGCTTGTTGGCTTATCAAACACTTTATCACCGACGGGCTTCCGAGGGCTCCACCAGTTTACGGGTTACACGGTACAGTACAGCATTAAAGTTCAGCAGTAAAGCATTCGGTGGGCGGTTTAACTTTGTAACACTCATTAATCTTACTCTTCTTGTTCAGACTTTAAGCCGGGCTGTGCGGAGGCCCTTTACCACACAGAACAAAGTTACGTGAACGAAAAGAAAAAGTGCAGAAAATACGGAAAAAGAACAAACCCGACGTGAACATTGGCTACGCAATCCAAAATGGATATCCTTCACAGCCGTCAGCCGTTTTTTATTGCACCCGATACACGTACCCAAGCTGTCCTGCCAGTTTCCGGACACGAGACAGCGATGGAAGATGATGAGCTAAACTTTCCAGAATTGTGTTTTTCATTTCCGCTTTCAGTTAGCCCTCCCATCGGCTCCATATGGTCCCCTTTAGGTCCTCGTCCTTCGGTCAACTGTCCCCCTTTCGCGTTGGGGGGTTATAAGAAGAAAAATATGCTACAATCACTCTTCGGCGTTAAGCAAAACTGGAACTGGCGCGTCAAATGGGCTGTCATTTATCTTTGGCCGCAGCCATTTCGATTTCCCGAATAGCTTTCCACTACATTTTTTACAACCTCGTTCGAAACACCGTTCGGTTCCCTCGGGAATGCGAATGGAAAATGAGCGTTCGTTAGTGGAAAGCAGCAGAACCCGCAGCTCGTAGGATCCCGTCGTGGAGACCACCCTTTTGCATCGTTGCCGCGGGCGGTTGTTGAATTCTACGGTCGGACCCTTGTTGCCCCGCGAAAAGAACTGCTGTAATAATTTGCATTTTCGATGGTAAACTCTAAGCACTTCGATCAGCACTTTATGGTCAAGAGGTTTTTTCCTCCCTAGGCCACGGATCCGGTCCTGAGGTGGAAAATCATCATGCTGCCAGTACCTTTGAGGAATGGCAAGCAAGCTCCCGAGGATATTCATTGGGGTTTAAAAATTTAATTAATACAAGTATTATCTTAATAAAAAAAATTTAAAACAACAATTTTGAAAATACGATATCTGCTTATGCTTTTCCCTTGCTAGCCCATTCAATCGTAAGCCACTTTAAACAATCGTTTAGGACCATTTTTATTGTGCACATTTACTATCTACCGTTACAGCAGTCAGTTAGAGTGTTCCTCCTCGTTTCATTCGAGTCCGTGACTTTTTGTTGTCACGTCCGCGTCGCTATCACACGGTAACATTGCCATGCCATTTGGAGCATAATCCTTTCTGTGCTCTTGTTTGCGTTTTTCAACATGCACGTAAAATTGAAAACTTCACCCAAGCGCCATCCTTCGAAAGTGCTTGCCTTGCGCTTGCCTCTGAAGTGCGAGAGAGTCGTTCCGCTGGGAGTCCAGCCGGGAGAATCCATTCCACAGGGTGTCATTGGCATCCAAATATCATGGAAAAGATGAAGTTGCATCGTACCCGCTGCAGATAATTATGGTGGTGCCTGCAACGTGTCCGCCCAGTGCCGGCGCAGAATCATGCCGGATCGCCAAAAAGTGGCCATGAAAGCGCGAAGCAAATTTTGGGTAGCTAGCACGAAGTGGAAGTAAAAAAGCGGATCCGCTTCGAGAAGAGGTCCTTCGCCACCATCGGTAAAATCCAGCCGTTCACCCAACAGGGATCACGTACGAGGTTGTCTGTTACCTAGAATTTCGATGGTCCACTTGAATAAACTTAACTTTCAGCCGGGTGGAAGCAATAACGCTAGACTAATTTATTTCGGTTCTCGAACTACGGTTCTTTCCGCTCCGAAAAAGTTCCGGTCTGTAGCGGACCGGAAAAGGGCAAGACGTTTTTTTGTTAAAGATAAATCTGTTCTTCAATTTAATTTAAAGTTTTTTGTCCCACAATTTTTATATGCAATGGGGAGCGCAAGATTTCGTGAAGAGATTTAAAACTCCGGCGCACAATAAAACGTTTAACGGCTTCGAAGAATTTTTGTTCCTTTATCTCCGTTGTTGTCTGTAAACTTTACGCCCTATTATTGCCGCAAAAGTTGATCAGTTCCCGCACCGCAAGAACATATTCGGCGAAATCGATGCCATAACGATTGTGACGCGTTACGGCACGGAACGCTATATCGTTATCGCGCTCCGTTCTAAGAGCCAATAATGGCAAGTCGGAAGTCAGTGTGCAAGGTTAATATTAGGTGCAGTTACTGGCGGTATGGCAGTTTTGAAAGTGCTTACCAAAATTTGCTCTTAGCCGTGATGCTTCGAAAGCAGCTCATCGAAGGTAAGTTAAGAGGAAGCTCATAAAACTTTGGCCATATGTTCAATTCCCATCGTAATGACTGTTGGTACACTCACTTTCGAGGTGTTTCCGGTCCCGCTTTCCGGTTTGTTGCGGTGAAATTCTAGGTCATTTTGGTAGCGTTGTGCAGTATTACGAATTTCATACGAAAAATGACTATTCAAAGAATCCAAACATCGAATTTATTTTACTGTTTAAAAATGATACCTCCACGACTTCTAATTCTTCTGCCATGACACTTCATCATCGGCTTTTGGCTGTCCGCCGGCATTGAATACCCATAGCTATGGGCTCCATTAGTCTCGTTTAAGCACATAATAAATGTCGTTAGTTTAAACAGCTTCTGACGTTTAAGCTCGCATGCTTCCGGCGATAGTGACCACTACCATCATCAGCCACAGGATCTAACGGTTCCACTGTTCGCATATGCGAGAAAGCCACATGTCATTTCATCGCCTTCAGCAGTTGTGGCCAACTTTTGCTAACGGCTGCATGCATTCATTAGTCTTCTCGGAACCGGCGAAAGCTCCGTTTGAAACTAAAAGCCGTCGGCTGCAATGTAGAAGACTTCATGGTGAAAAATGGAGGGAATTATGCTTTGTCTCAGTTCGCTTCTTGCTGCCGGCAGATTCATAGGAACACTTTGTGTTCTTTGTATGCAAAGCAGTACTTACGTGTCAGGCTTGAAAGAACTTTCATGTCACGCTCAGCTAACTGCATTTTTAGTTGAGCTGCATGACAAACTCATAAACCTATTATTTCCATTGTTTTCTTAAGTAATTTATCACAACATTTGAAGCACTGCAGAAAGTCACCCGTTTACTGGGATCGAATTTAGTTTCGCCTTAACGAATATCAAAAGAGATTTAAATTAACTTCGCTTTAGTATAATGTCAAACGAAATCGTTTTTAATGTTGCTGGGTGTTGAGAACCACTTCAGTTCTTCGAACTTATCGAACTCTTTCAGTACATTCACTTATTTTGCATCTCCATCACGCGTCTACCTCGCGTGTCATGCATCTTTTTGTGCTCTTATTAAAACTCTACCCAGCCTCCAGTAGGCTGTGATTGGCATTGATCTATGCTGTCAGTCAATCCACCGGTGGCCGGAACATACGCTATACGCTGTCCAGTAACCACCAGCTTCCGGTATGTCTTGGCCACAACGTAAGCAAACAAACCTGAGTCCACAAATGACCGGCCTGCCAACCGGGCTGTTCGCCTTTTTGAGTGTATTTAAATGTTTCTCCATGTCCTTCGTAGCGCTCCACTTTCGAACCACGTGTAGCGTCACGGGCCACTTTCACGGTCGACGTTATCCGTGCATAAGTTTTTCAATCTCACCTCCATCCGCCGGTCTCCTTAACTTGTTTCGTTGTATTCAGTTTTCCTTTTTCTCCTCTTAACTGCCCGAATGGAACTGTTGCTCGAGTATGGCGCGCAGGTGGATATAAATAGAAGAGTAACGCTTGATGTCATTACGCTGCGCTTTTTCGGCCAAAGTGTGCTTCATAAATCCATTAAAAACTTGGTTTTATTCAATCCCATTGCATGTATCTGTTTTTGGCGGGAAAAAGTGATATTTTTTTCTAGCGCTCTCGTATCTTTGAACTCAGAATCAGATTATTCACGGTGTATCACAGTTAAACAAAAACATTACAATTATCTATTTATGCCTGTCAGTTAAGCGGCGAGAATATGGATCTGCCCGCTTAACTGTCGGAACGACTGCGCTACTGGCCACGGGAGAGCGATCTCGCTTCGAACGCCGCTACTAATACCACCAGGCCGACCGGGTGAATGTCCTTGCCCGATCGGCCTGCGCGCGAGAAATCGTCTCGGGACAAGCGCCTAAGTGCCAGCAACGAGCGGTCTTTTTGGATTCGCACGCGATAGCGGGAAGACACGAAACTTTTAACCTCTGTGAATAACTTCGTGAATAAAGCCTCAAAGTTATAACGTGTTATGCAAGACGTGTTCTTAATATTGAATTATCTCCCGAGCGAAAGAATCCAATAATGCCTTTTGCCTTTGTTGTATTTTATAGTATATCATCCATGGTTTCTTTAAAAATTAACTGTCCCTTACCAAGCCAACCTTCCTGGCATTACAGTTTTATCTATCCCGAAAGATTACTACAATCTGTCTGCCTCGGAGCTGGGAAATGATCCCAACAAACAACAACTCCCACTTCAAGTAGCACCCACTTCAAAGGGACAGAAGACAAACCTTAGTCGGACAAAAGAAAAATAACGGAGCTCAGCAACTGCCAACGTAACACACTCCCGAGAAATGAAAGGATATCCTTTTTCAAGTTTTTTTCCCTTCATTTAGTTTCAGTAAACAATTCATTCCGAAAATCACGTTTTCCATTTGACCCTTGATGCTGCCGGATAACAGGCCGCCGATCCCATCAATGAGCGCGTGTGTGTGTTGTAATCCACGTTTTTTGTGAATGTTTTCTCGAAATATCAGGAAAACATTTTCCGATTTCATTGTGTTTGTCAAAAATGTGGCGAAAAGGATAATGCCACACATGTTTTGGTTTAACAATAATAGGCACCATAGATAACGGACAATACAAATAGAGGTTCGGGATGACACACTGAATCGGAATGGAATGGACTTGAACACTTTTTAATACCATGATAAAATACGTATTCCAATGTTTATTCCTCCTTCAACAACACAGGAAAACTTAGCTAAGTTGGACTATTATTATATTTAATAACGTACAAAAGGTCCCAAGTGACAAAAAGATCTTGCTGAACCAATACTTTATTCTATAAAATGGTTTGTAAAAAATCTTGCACGTTTACTTAACTGTGCGCCATTAATCTATCGACGTCTGGCAACAGACGCTTTAGTCCTTGAGCATTATTTTTACTCTAATTACATCATCAATAACCAGCTCTTTTGTTTTAACGTGGCAACTGTCCTTTCGTACAATGCAGGATATTCCCGTTGCTGTTTTGCTTCGATCTCGATTGAAAAGGACGAGCAAACGTGGGACGAGAAACCAAACCCCATTAACTGTTGCCAAATTCCACCAGCAAACGATAACGGCGTAACAGTCCGGCATCACGCCACTATGGCTTAATTCTTTCATTTGCTGCCAATAGCGCGGTGATTTATAGAAAGCGATATTTTCTTTGATCACCGTACTTGTTGCCGGACGTCGACGGTACGTAGTGTGTACAGATGCTCCAAATTACGCTCCACACAAAGCGGACTGCAGCGAGGACTTATCGTTTTCCCGAAACTGGCTCCAGCCGCAGGACATTCGGCGCTGGTTCTGCCACGTGCACCAGCGGACCATAAATCTGTGTTGCGACCCTCCCCGCTGATGGTGGAGTTGCCATTTGCATAACAAAATCACAACTCCCGGCCAGCCCGGCGGCACCCAACATTCTATTGACAAAAAGAAATCAATTCATTCGAAATTGCGAAAAGCTCGGAACGAGGGGTTGTAAATTTACTTTTCATTACAAAAACCAACACCACTTTCTCTTTCTCGCTCTCTCTTTCTCTTCTTCTATCTCTCTCTCTCTCTCACACACTTTCTGTGAATTTTATGTTCCCGTCGGGTGTTTCTATTCACACCGTTTCGCCGAAATTCGCCGGAGAGTGCGAAAAAGCTAGTTCGAGCCGAACGCCCAAAGGTTTGGCTCGGTCCGCACGTTCTTTTCCTTTTTGGAGCTTGTAGCCCAACACAGTGATAGCATTAGAATCAGACACGCTTGAAGAGGTGCTCGTCAGGGCCCCCGCCGGTAATGGAACAGGGTGTGGCTTGAACGACGTCTCGCTTTATTTTGCCCCCGAAACCAGAAGCCGAAAAACAAAACCCCAAATAAATGAAACAGTACGCTCCGGGTACGTTGGTGGCCGACGGTCGGTGCCCTGAAGAACCTAGGCTTGCCTTGCGTGAAAAATCGAGCAAACTCGAAAGGTGTGGTGTGAAAGTCGATTCCGGTTCAAATAGGATCAACACGCCGATCCGGTGCTTCCCTTGCGTGCCAGCGCGCACGGAGCTGGGTGCGGCTCATGGATTGTTCATGATTTTTATGTTCGTGAAACCCAAGATAGCGCCACGCCGCGCCGCGCTGCTTCCCGTTTCCCCTATCTCGTCTCCGAAGCCCGGAGCCTTTCCCTATTTTTGTATTTCAATTTGTTCTCAACTTCTTTCGCTGGAAGCGAAAAACATCGGAGAACATTGGCTCTTCGGGCCCGATTCGCGCGCCACCGACTAACCGCGAGGTGAACCTGGGCGACTGGCGACCTGTAAGCGATATGCTGTAAGCCACGGTTCCGTTACAGGCGACTTATAACAAAGTGCGTTGATGCGGATGGAAGGCCACCAGCCAGCTTGTTGTAAGTTGGATTCACATTCAATCATCGATGTGTGTGGGCCGAAAAGTGGTCCCACCAAACCCAGCAAACAACTCCTGCCGCTGCTCCCGGCTTAAGGGGGGACATCCACGTGGCGCCCACGTAACGCTCCGGAAAAACCGCACCGCACGGTATTAGTGTGCCGGTGGAACAGTTTATCTAACAGCGCCCCGTGGTTCGATCCACG
Source organism: Anopheles cruzii (assembly GCF_943734635.1). Lineage (NCBI taxonomy): Eukaryota > Metazoa > Arthropoda > Insecta > Diptera > Culicidae > Anopheles > Anopheles cruzii. The sequence goes on from NC_069144.1 coordinate 435,316, forward strand.
ATTCCATTCACGTTCCATTCACGGCAAAAGGAGCGCAACCTTTCTTCACGCGCAACCTTTATGCAACATACACAGAGAGTAGTGGTAAATTTATTGACCTTTGATCGAACCGGTTCACCTCTGGGCGCTTTCGTGACGCTGCGACGACAAATGGTTGATTGGTTTCTGCTACACAACGATGCTGGAATGGTGGACCCATTACGAAGCACGACGCTACTCATGATGGCCCGAGGGAATAATAAATTAGAAATCATTGCCCATTGCTTTGAATGAAGTGAGCTGAATCCGAATCGGTTATAGAACATTATCTAAAATACATTAACTTCCAGCAGCGGACTATCGAACCAATTGATCTTAACAGGCTGCGGCTACTAGATGGACTTAACAACTATTACTTTACTGACTATGGAGCTGGCCCAACAAGTTGACAATATTTTTCATTGATTTGACAACAATTCCAATTTTATTGAGTTTACAACATTTTTCAACAATTTTAGACAATTTATGCTACAAAAGAATGCCAGATTTAAAATATGCCTATAAACCGTAAATAAGACTCAATTTGTTCGTTCAACGAATATGTTATGCAAAAAGCGTAGTTTTAAATAAAAATAAAAGATGAAACCACTTGTTGCTGTAAAATCAAGCCCAAAAAGGATTAAGTGACTGTATCGTCAATGTGTGTCGAAAGGTAACTTTTTCCTCATGAGAGAGCTCATTCTTATTCGGAACGCAAGTCACGGCCCGGCACTGGAAGTCTGGCCAGCGTCGGCAATGGGCAAAAAGCCATCAAACCGTGGGTGGGAAGTGAAAATCTGGCTCAGAAAATATTATTATAAAAGCCCACCGAAAAAATTGCATACCGTGCTTTCGCAAATCGCAACCACGATACTGCACGGCAGGCAAAACATCGAATTTCATATGCAGAATATTGGCCATGAATATTACTCTCGGACCAGATGCAGCTACCAGCTACCAGATGTGGACGTGGGAATATTCAAATATCGAGCGAGCCTCACAAACGGAATATTTGAATATTTTTTTTTTTCTTTGCGCCTACAAGTCGTCCGAAAATGGCTCTGGATAAGGTACCTACGGAAAGCGGTACCACTGCCAAACAGTGGCAAAGAACATTCGACGCATTGCCAAGCATCTCCATCGTCCTTTGATACTCCCGGTTGCTGCAGGATCGTTGATACTTGTGGGTTTCTTACGGCGAAAGCCATCCTGCCATCGGCTAAATCGTCTTTGAGGAACGTAAGCAGATCGCCGCTATCTCCCAGGTTAGTATTTTGTTAAAAGCGGTATCCAGCACCAGGCGTCTCCATCGGTCGGTAGGACCGAATGGCGGTCACCAGGCGCCTCCATCGAACCGAACGAACCAAGGCACCGAGCGTCTCCTTCATTATCTGACTTTTGTTTGATTATGCGCCGGGTCCTGCTCGTTTACCTTGAAGCCCTGTTTCCCTATTCCCTGGCATTCCGTGTGCGTTTCTTGGGGTTTACCTGTTTTTCCTAATATGTCAACAAAGAACATATTAAAAATACAAATTGGTCTATCGATCCAACGGAACGTTGCACGAGGTTTCTTGACGTCGTCGGTCAGTTTTCCCATTTGAACGAAACGGGATTGACTACCCGAGCGGAAGACTCAAATCCTCGGTCCAACGTCCACAGCCTGCGGCATCTCATGCTTGTGCTTGGCAGCTTTATTTGAAAAAGTTTATTTGGTCTGTATAATGATACTCTTCCATTCTTCGGAAGACATTTCAAACGCCTTCCCGTGTTCTAGTCTGACTATATTTGAGCCAACAACGGGTTCAGACATTGTCGATGTTTTCTATTGCTTTTGGTATGTATTAATGTTTAGAAACATAATAGACGACTTTCGTAACCTTCAACGCAACAGACGACTCTGCTGTGTATCACGAAACAATTGTATTTATAATCATTTAAAAGCTACTATCTTTCAGACAGACAGAGACAGAAAAGCAAATACTCCCGAACTAAGCTGCTTACGTACATTCGCGCCCCTTGTCACGTACCCAGTGTCTTTGAAGACGGAACATAAATGAAATCGTTTTTCGAAATAATGATAGACGAGCTTAATGCACGGGCTCAGTCGTCATCCGGCACAAGAACGTCCTCTCGCAGGAATCTGTCACAAGATAGCACGACCAAAGCTTGCGTAATAACCGTACCACCCATTAGTGGTGATTCATATTTAGTCGCGTGGCACACCGATGCCCGTACGGTGCCGGTGCTTGTCGAACAGAACGAGTTAGTCCCCGGGTGCTATGATACCACCACCGAATGTCACTCGGCGTGCCGGTACAAGAAAATACGGCATCGGCACGTAATCAACCACCGATGTCGACAACTTCCGCCGGCCAGCCCGACGCCCGGTGCGGCGCGAACGTCAGCGAAGATAACGAACGTCACGACCGGTGTCGGTCGGTCGGCCGACACTACTCAGCATGATTTGGCCCGCAGCACGGGCGATTATGATATTCCACGTGGCGCAATCATTTCTCAGCACTTCCTAGCCACCGCGAGCCTGACCCCGGGGACAGCATTAACGGTGCCCCATCGGAGCAGCTGCAGTTAAGCAAAAATTGTGTCGCCCCGAAAGAAAAACTGCCCAAACGGCCCAAAACCTCACATTGGGCCGCGCTGTTGCGATAGATTATTGTTACGGAACACGTTGACGATGCCGCATATCTGGTGCCCACCAACCAGTCCCAACCCCCTTTACCCACCGATAATCTGCTTAGTGAAGATCCGGTCTCCAAACGAAATGGCTGTCATCGCCGTCGTCGTTGCTTCTTCCATTTCGTGACCGTCGCCGTGTGTCGTCTGGCCTTTCGATACGCACTGACCATGTGAGTGACAACTGCGGGACCAACTGGATTTTCCCTCCCACACACACACGAGGACGCAACAGGTTTCGGCCCGCCTTTAGGCTTGGCCCCCAGTCGGTGAGTCAAGCCTCGAATCGTGTCAAACGAGAGCTGACGGCCCAATCAACGAGAAGATTACCGGGACAGATAGGGACAAAATTTCATTTGACACCCTTTCGGTCCGGGACGGAGAGACGCGGCCGCCACGCCACACGTTCGCCACCACTGATCGGTGGCCAGCCCGTCGGCGGACGTCGTGCAGCTCGTGTGGCTTGCGGTAAACCTGACGGACTCCGGTCTCGTTTGCGTTAGGCCCGTTACGACCGGTATGACCTCTGTCCATTGCGCCGTTTCAAGCTGGCCAAGCTGGACGTTGACAAATTGCTTTACACCCACCTCGTAGGGAAAGTAATTTTTACAAATAATTTATCTCCCATAGCCTGGTTCTGGCCTTAATTAACCACACACCTTTACCGGCGGCACTAAAACTTCGTAATCACTTAACACTTAGTATGGCAACAATTTTAGCTAACAAAGATAGTATACCAACGAAAGCTCTCTTACGGATTACGCACGAAATGAAACATGTTTTTATCAACCTTGATTACATTTTCTGATTGCCAAACCTCAGTGCTCAATCTGTACGAATTCATCAACAGAACCAGCGATTGGCGTCGTCATTGGGCGTAGGCCCGATAAGTAAACTGTTTGTGACAGCCCGAAGTTCGCAGGCAAACGAATGAAAGTTCATTCCAAATAATGTCCACGGGCGTTCCGGACGACCTACAAAATGTCAAAGTTGTCACAGATGCGCGCGTGGCAGTCGCAAAAATAATTTCAACGACCATCGTAACCCGACCAACGTTAATGGCCTTTGGCGGAAAAAAGGATGCCAACAACGATACCGGCCATTGGCCGACCGTTTGCCTGTTTGTGAATGTAATCTGTGTGAATGGTTGTTTTCGGAGAATTTTAAACAACATTTGGCAAACGTTTAACCTTTCTCCAGCAATCCAAAGATCCTGAGCGATCTGGATGACCCTTTCGCCTCCTGCAGACGCGTTTGATGAGCGCATAGTTGTTGTGGCAGTGTTTAGCATAGTTGTGCTTTTTGCCGCTTGTCCGATGTTCTTCGAAATTCTCCTGCTTACTTCTCCATGAAGTACTTCGCTTCCTTTTTGGCCATTCATTGATGTACACATTTGCAAAAATAGCATCGCGAAGAACCCGCAGCAAAGTCTGTTGTGGCGCGCTTCGCTGAATCAGATAACTCTTGTTTGTGCACGCGGAATTCTTCAGCAAACATTAGCCCCCCACCAAAAGATAACTCCGGCCTACGCCCGGTTCTGAGTGGAGTTTTTCATTACTTACCATAATCAACACAAAACGCCAACGGGCGGGAATGGAAGCAAAACACGATGAACGCAACACTACCACCTACGCAACTGCAGAACAGGAATATGGCCAAAAATGTGTGAACCTCTTCGCTACGTCAAGTGATGATGATGATAATTGGTAAACGATCACTTCATTTTGCGCCCAGCACCGGAAACTGTGTGCCCGCGCGTGTGTACGTGGGGCAATAACAACAATCGCGCATCGCCTAGCGCGAATCGATATCCGTTTCCGTTTCCAATTAATTTATCTAGCGCCGTTGCTCGAGAAACGGCGGCACTCTTGAAGGACTTTCGCTTCACCGAAAGGTACTGACTGATAATGATTAATGAAATTAATTCAACCTCTGTGTGAGCGAAAAGGCCATCTTCGCGGTGCGTAGCAGCGTGCCAATCAGCGTCCCTTCGAACCCAAACGTGGCTCCTTGCGCTGCCGGTTCCGATTTCTGGTAGACCAACGGCGGGGTATCGTCGTTAGCCGGAATAGCGAAATATGAGGGCACCCGTCCATTAACCGATTGTTTCCCGGCTTGTCTCTCTCTCGCTCTCCGGTGGATGGGTAGAGGTGAGGTGTCGAATTTCTTCACGCCCACTTACCATTTCCGTGCACAAACACAACAGCACCCGGAGCTATGCAACGTGACGGTATGTGAGAATGGCCACTTGCCACAATCGCGCCCATAGAACAGGTGATGCTTTTATTGGCATAGAACGCAGATATTACGCCAATCAATGGGTGAATTAGTCCAATTAGCTAGAGGCTTCCTCGACTAAGATGCTACGCATCAGCAGCATCAAATGAAATACGGCAACCGTAAAAGCCTATTTTAATTCCGAACAGTGTTTCGCCTCATCAGTGCGATAAGCAGAATAACTAGATACTCGAGCAAATTGAACGAACACATTTTCTATCCATTTTGTTCGCTGATTTTCAATGAATCGCGTGAAAAGTGCTATGCTATCTAAAATACGGCTTAGAACTGCTCGAAACTGTTCGAATCATAAAGTAGCGAATCTATTCCAAAGGAATGCCTAGTGTAGATGACTTTTAATCAAAGATGGCTTTTCTCCATTGAGCTGCTGAGACGTTTTCCGACTACTGTGCTCGAATTTTGGAGACAACTTCAACTGGTGCTTAACGCTGACATCTATTCACAATCTAAACCACGACGATTGAAGCTCATTTCTCAAGTGACTGTAAGCGACGGAAACACCCAACTCTGTTTCCGCTAAGCACTTGCGCTGCTTGGAATTGTAAAACGTTCACTTTTTAACCATTAGCTCCAACTCATTTGAAAGCAAACTTACTTTGACACTCCTGACACATCCTGAGGCGTAAAATCAACTTTGAGCCGAAGATTTATTCATTTCGGTTCCGCTCGCCACGCACTGGTACTGGCACTGCCGGCCTTCATAAAGTAGCAGCGCTCCCGCGATGGCCGTGGCAAATGAATCCAGTACCGGTCGCCACACAGACGGCGGTGGAACAGAACAAAGGATCACAACCGTCACGACCGCCGGCAGTAGCGTAGCATATTTCACACATAAATCAACGTCCACGGTTGACCCCGCTGGGAGTTGCTCCGCTACGCGACGCTCTCTGCTTCTCTGGCGAATGCTGATTGCAGTTTTTGACCAATGTCTTCGTAGACCGCACGCTGGCTCACTGCGACAAACAGTGCCCCGGTAAGTCCCCGCTGATCCCGAGTTGAGTGGAAAATAAAGATATTTAAATGGAAAATGCGGGGCAAGAACAAACACGACTCTTGGGCGCGCCCCGACCGCCATTGGTACTGTGGCTGACGACGACAACGACGACGACGGGAAATGAATGAATAATGGTAGAACGCACGGCACAAAAATGGCCAAGAAGTTGCTGGGTTTATAATAAATAAATGTCATGCTTTCTTGGCAAGCCAACGTGTCACTTGCACAGCCAACAACTGGCCGGCGGCTAGCGGCAGCAAAGAGGTGGAAGAGCGAGGTGTGGATCATTTCAGTCCACTCTAGCCACACAAACCGAAAGAATAGTCGGCTCTCGGTTTGGTTAACCGCAAAAGTTTACGCTAGCCCCAAATGTCCGTGGGCCGGACAAGGACCGACCGTGCGGTCAAGAGACAGAGCGAGAGAGGGAACGTGGAAGTGGGTGGAATGCAAACAAATGACCGTCGGTTGTGCAAATGGCCGCAGGAGGAAAAACTGCAACCGGATGCAGTGCGCCTGTTGCATCCACCTGTTGTGCGGTGGGTCCTTTCTGTGCTTTGGTCCTTGTTCGGTCGCTCCGGCTCTTTGTTGGCACTGTATGTGTGTATGTGTGTGTGTCTCTGTTTTTTATTTTACCGCAATTGGTTTGTTGGCACCGGCACCGAGGGAAATTTGTGCATCCAACAACAGGCCAACATAATCTTACTCCCTCAACGGCACGCAGGCATCGTTGCACACGGAAATTGGCAAACGGCCAAGAGGCGCCTTGACGAGGGTGAAAAATGTGCTGGGTGTTCCGACAACACAAGGCACAACGAAGTGATAACGGGCTCTGTCGAGAGCGGCATGCCCATAAGCGGAAGAAAAAAGATGGCCGCCTTTTGACCGAGTACACACTCTGTCAAAAGCAGTAGGTGGGTCCATAAGTTGCGAGCAGTGCGTTACTTTTGAAACGTTTTTATTGAAAACACCCCGACGGCTGAGTAAGCTGAGGAACCATTGATGTACTAGAGTCCCTTTGAAGAGTGGTACTAAAAATTGTACTAACAGCGTACAGCTACTTGGATGGGCTAAGACACAACAATGCGCTTACATTAGACGCAACAAATAGCCTGATGGGAATTCAGCATCGTGAAGGTTTTAGATGGCAATAACGTCATCTCCTTCAACACCGCAGAAACGGTAAAAATGGTTTCCATCTGTCACGACACTCCATTTAGAGTCAAACAAACTTACTCCTTTGCAACTGTTCCATCTTTTGTAGACGCCACATTGTGCTTTATAACTTCCCGCTTGACGTAATGCTGTTCGAGCGAGACGGCTCGAAGTACTTGACTAAACTTTAAGACTTTTTCTTCTCAGTTCGCTCGGAAAAAGCTGAAGTTTGTAGCAATGCAAGAAAAGAACGCAAAAACTCGCCTGGTGAACAACAAAGCCGCCGTGCCCCGCCATCGGAAATTAATTCCCAACAGTAATTTTCTTCGCCACCGATGCGCTTGCGACCCAACGGAGTCACCGACGGTTCTGCTGGCGCTGTGATTATCTGCGCTGCATATCGAGTGCTGCTGCTACTGGGGAAGTGTGCGTATTTTTTTGTTTTTCCCAAAAAAAATCCAGTGGCAAAGTTCTTAATATGGATCAACTCTGAATAATTAAACTGTGCCTAAAGGGGCGTATTAGAAGAAATACTAAGGCAAACTTGAAGCTAGTATTTTCGCTGTGCTAAAGTCGTCGTCCAGTACTAGTAAGATGACGTCTAGTAAAGATAAGCCTTTTTTTTAAGTCTAGTGCCTTTTACGATCTATCTAACTTTAGGGAAAATCTATAAACTCTCTGTCAAAAATAATGAATAGCCAGTGGCAATCAATTAAATGTCTTTTATGCTTATTACAAAACTAAACCATTAGTCAATAATATTCAAAGGCTTCAACGCATCTCGCAGGCATACCGAAGGTTTTCATCTCCCAAACATCAAACAGCATCTACCGGAATCGCTCCGGAGCTTACGCCCGACCGAAAGACCACTTCCACAGAAACAATCCCCACTCGACGTCACTTCTGGTGGCGTCGGAAAAGCTCCGAAACTAATTATTTTGTCTACCTCACCCCGGTGTCCATCCCCGGTTCGCCGTAACGTTTGCTTACCTTTACTCAGCTAGTTGGATTACGGAGACTCTGCGCGCATTAGCCTCTTCTGTGCAAACCAGGGTCGGCGGGGCGGAGAGGCGCACCACCGGAAGTTATGATCACACAATGAGAGAAAGTTGGTCCTACCACGTCACGACGTCGGCCGTGGTACTGGATGGTGGTGCTCCCGCTGGTCACTGATAATCGCACCAATCACCGGCACTGATTGGAATTCATCACCGCGCACCGCGGACCTACACAATATCGAATGGGAAATTACTCGCGTGCGCAAGAGGCTGAGGTGCCCTATCGTCTCCAACAGTGGCGTCAAACTCGTGCCGCGATGCCCGGTTCCAGTGGTTCGATCCCGCACACGCCGACCCCGTCCAAGTCGAAGTGTTTTGGAAATCTTTTTCCCAACTTCGAATTGACGCCGTCGAGTCGGAAGTTGCAGGGCAGCAAAAGTTTGCCGGCCCTACAAACGCCTGCGGGTGGGCTGCTTCGTGTCCGTGTGGCCGTGGGAAACGGCGCAACTGGCACCGCTGCCGATGGCAACATCAATCCTCAAACTTCACCCGAAACACAAGTCGAGCGGAATAAACGCGGAAAAAAACGCTAACGGAAAGTCCGGGCCCAACTCCCGACGGTTTGTCGAACGGCGGGAGATCAATATTTCACGAAGAACAATTGTCTCGGTTCTGTGTCCGCCCGTCATCCGAACAAAGCCGGGATGGGACGGGAAATGAATCTTTAAGGGACGCGTGCTCTAGACAACCAACGCTGAATCGAAAGATGTTTCCCGGATCTTTTACTTTCTTTTCCCACGTTTCCAGAAACGGTTTTGCTTCTACGTGCCGCCATCTTGCACGTTCAAAGTGTCCTCCCTTCTGTCTTAAAATTAGCTTCCTCTAAACTTTGCTGGGGAGTTTTTGCTTTCCCTGTCTTTTGCTTTTGTTACCAGCACCATAATCGAGCAAAAAGCTTCCCGGGTTTCGTCCCGGGAGGGTTTGAACAGAATGGACTAATGAAAGGACGCTTTCTGCAAGTGACTTAGGAAAGCGGACGCCGGTGAGCGGCAAGAGCGCTTATATTAAATTTCATTTTCGCACATTTATCGTACAGAAATGTCCCCAGGCTGGCCTTGTGTGAAGGGTGAGGCTAATTTCTGTGTGAAAAGCGTTTCTATAGCCGCGGGTCGCTGTTAGGCGGGCTTCCCAGACCCCGAGGGCCAATGATTTCAGACTTATCGCCGAGAACGGCACCCGCGCAGCTTCGCGATTGTCACTCACGGCAAGCCTTATCCGGCATCTGAAGTGCGTCAGCGGAGTTCGCATCGTACGGTGGCTTTCGGTGGGCCAAATCCTACCCAAGCCAGGACATTGTTCAGAAGACTTCTTCACTCTTCAAGTCTCGACGTAGCGAAACCACTTCTGCCGTACGCCCGGATAATGATTACCGATTTCGGCCCGAATCCCAACAAATTCAAACGCAAGGGATCCCCCACCAACACACACACACACACCGTTTACAATACAATCGATTGGATTTCCTGCTTGGGCCCGAAGAAGCGCACAACTTGACGGGATTCTTTTTTGTGGTTATCGGCCGGGTTCGGCCGATGCAGAGGCAAAAAATTGGCACCGTTCGGCTCCCGAGAACCGGAAGGCGTCCCTCTAGTTCCTCTGCCTTTTTTCTCCTACCCCCCACAGACGCCGCCGATCGTCGAAACTCTTGCCGGAACACAGGCACAGCACATCCGCTAACTTCACCGTCATCAAATTGAGGTTAGGTTGGGCACCCGAGCCTGCGTCGCTAGATCGGAGTGCCGGGTGCTCTCTAGCACCCTGACGAGCTTATCCCCCGCAGCCCAACCACCGTTCGCTCGCAGGGCCGCCTCAGACCTCGTCAAAATTTCAAACTACACACAATGGTGTCCGTTGATTGAACAATTGCGACGATAGTGTCACAGATACACACTTCTCTTTCACAAAACCCGGATGTACACCGTAACTCTGGAGAGAGAGACACAGAGGGTGGAACTTCCGGTGGGACCAAACCGCTGTCCAACCGCGAACCAGAAGACTTTCGCTGACCGCGCTCCGAAGCCCGAAGACGTCCAACTCAACGGGCGTCCCTGGAAAAACTGAACTGATTTCAACCAACCGGCACACCACTCGACATCGACTGTCTCGGGTACCGTGCCCGACCGAACGCCATGGCAATAGGCCAACGGACAGAGAGAGAGAAAGAGCGAGAAGACAAAGAAGTCCCGCTCGCCGTCGGGAAACCGAGCAAGGATGAAAAGCTCACTTGTTGACTCGTCCACGGTCCGGAGCTTCGGAGCTCGAAGAGCTTTCATGTTCGTGGCTATTTCGCGTCTACCGGCAAGGCTTCCGTGTCCGTGGAGCTGGTCGGCGTCACCCTAACCTACTACAAAACACCACCGGCATGCTGATAAACTAATCGAGCACGCACGGCAGCGACCAACGGCGGGTTCCGGTACATCTCGAGTTCGGGTGGGTCGGGGACTGCAAACGCAAGTGCGTGCCTGTCGCGCTGCATACCATCATCCAATTACGGTTGCGCCGCGAGTGGATTATTTTTAACTGGCATCCGTCCGATGTACGAGCATCAAACGTCCAACGTGAACCGTGTGTGCAGAAAATAAGCTTCGTATTGTTTCCTGGAAAATCATCAAGCATCAGCCGTTGTTGTTATCGGTGTCCACCACAGCGGCCATGTTAGGTGTAGGGAATTTTAAATACATTCATTCAAATAGTTTATATAGGGAGTCGCACGTGTGGACCCACTTACAATCGGAATTAATTTAGCCTATGCAAATAGCAGCAGGACATGAACAACAAATGAGTAATTAACAGTTCGCTGTAAATTGAAAATTAAACCCGAAGCTCTGTCGATAGCGATGGCGTTGTTTCCTAAATACTCTCAAAGGCACCTCTCCAATTGAGCTGAAATGGTCCAATTGACATTAACCGAAATCGTACAGCGTACAGCAATACTCTGCTAAGCGAATGTTCCATCAATGACTTCCTCAAACCAAAATACAACCTACGTAGTTACAGGCCCAAAAGAACAATCTGTCCAATTGTCAATCTAAAACGGGACACAAATTAAATTCTCGAGCATTGTTGTGAAAAGATATTTTGAAACTCCAATTTAAATTATCCATTTTGCGATTCACTTCCAACTCACCAATTTTAAGCGCCCACCAACAATTGCGTCATACGCAGGCTAATGAACGCAAAAACGAACGAAAGAGACACATTTCGTTGGCGTCTTCAAAGAACGGTGGCGCTTTCACGCGCCAATAAAAACCCAACCATGAACCATGGCAAAATGGCACCATTTCCTCGGAAACGAGATGAAACATTTTCCCCACTTCGGCGGGTGTCCCATGACCCATAAATCAGGGTAAAAAGTTTACCCTTTGGTGCCGAACCGGGGAAAACCTAGTCGGCTGTAGCCGTTCTATTAGCCACCAAAAAAAGAAGGAAACGAATCGTCTACGACAGCATATGTATCATCGGCCGGGTAAGGAAATTCCCTTTGATACCGGATACGTGGCGGTTTGCTAGCTGTCACTGTGTCACCAGTATGCTTTCTCATCGTAAATACATTTGCGGTCCAGCCATCTTCCATCGGTGGGAAAGGGGGGGGGGGGGGGGGGGGTGGATGCACAGCGGTAACCAGATTCGCTTATGACCACCCCCTTACTCCCGAACGATCCAGCTTTTCCTGATGCGGAACCGTACTGAAATGGGAGATTAATTTTCGAGCATATGATGAATCTACTTCACCAGTCCCAGCGTTGCGTTTACTTCGACGCTCGACTCTGCCAGCAACACTCATAAGGCTCACAGGACACAAGTGAATACCAATCGAACATGGGAGGATTTTAATTTTCATCCTCAAGACTCGTCCGTTTTGGGGGGTGCAATTGCGCGAAGCTATTACCTACTCCAATCATCTGCTTATTATGCATCCGGTTTGTGTATCCTTCACCAACGAGAGCTTAGAATCCAACGGAGGGCGGAGGGCGCTAAAAATAGTACGTGCATAAAAGATTGATTTTCTGTTTAAAACTTGAATCCGTGCTTCACATCCATCTCATCCGCACGGTGTAAAAGCAAGGTGTAGGGAGTACAGAAAAAAAACGAAATCGGAACACACTTTGGCGTTGGGATACTCCAATTGTAGCACCAACCAGGCCTCCTGCTCGAATCTGAAATCGATCCGAATTCTGATTTACCGAACACTCTGTGCTCATCTGTAGAACGGAGCTTTTTTTGCCCGCTCCAGCTCCATGCTGTCCCAATAAAATGTAAATTTAGTTCATTTCGTCTCGCCAACTTCATCTGAAGAGGAGCCGGTTTTCAAACTCCTGATCCATCTGCGGAAAGCGGCTGCCTCCACGGACACCAGGGAACATTGAGTGGACCAATGTGTAACAGAGCTAGTATACGTTTGGTTAACGTTTCTTTTAATACGAAGTGCCTATGAACCAAACTACCGAAGTAATAAGTACCAGCTCGCCTTCTGTTCGTCCGTATTAACCTGTCCCAGTTCCTAAACTTCCTAAATCTAAAAATTATATTCTGAAACGCAGCTTAACAACTTATTGTGCCTACGTAATACAAGTGTACCCTACGATTGGAAGTGAAGGCCGCGAAGCCTACAAATCTAAAACCGTTCCCTATCCGGTAATCACATCGCCATTTTATTTGCTCCCTCCGCCACGTTTCGCCAACGTCTACTACGCCAAGAGGCAATCAACCGTAACTCGCGTTGTTTCGCTAGGCTTGCTTTCTCTATCTCTCTGTCTCTCTGTCTCTCGATTCAATTTGACTGGCGCTTCAATCAGTAATGGTGACAAGTGGTAAGTTGTAAAATTTAAATCACTTTCGTGGATTTCACTTACTCACGCCAATCGCTGCAGAGGCCCAATTGTTTGTTCATCATTTTTGTGGTTCTTCTCCTTTTATTCGTTAGTGATCGTGTGGTATCGATTAATATTGGATCGATCTCACGATAACATTACGAGATGAATGCATTAATTTATCAATTAAATAATAACTACTGTTATCGAAGTTAGTAAAATTTGGAAAGCCATTGAAATGATTTCGTAGCTGCTCGTTTGACTGCTCATATTCATGAGCTTATTAACATACTTTAAGGTGACGATATCTTCTTCCAAGCAAATGGTGCACATTGAAGTGAGACTAAAGTGTGCAATTAACGTAATTGCTTAGGGTGGCTCACAGCACTACACTGTTTGCATTTACCATGCATGGTTTTCCTCCTTAATCTGCCAAAAACATGGACTCTGGGGAGAAAGTAATTTCCTCTTCGAAACTGGGCGGAGAAAACGAATAGATTAGCATATTTCCCAGTATTCGAACAAGCTAATAACCTTTAAGATTTCAAGAAACTTCTATTAGAATTCTTACTTACAAAAATATAATTGTCATGGATGTAGGAGTCAAAAGTTCTGTTAAAAATATAAGAAAAGTTGGAAAACTCTTAATAAAATATGTTATTCGTCCAAATAATACAGGAAAATTGCGAGAAGATTTTGTTGTTGCTTTCTTTGTGTGGAGCTTATAGCCAATGGACCCCAAATGACTACTCGGAGAGATAATCTCTTATGAATACGTCCTACTCCGCCCGGCTGCGGAATGTAACACACGTGTCTCTATAGTTGGCTGGACATCATCCCTAATCTGGTCTACTTCCAGATCGAGGAAACTCAATCAACAGGTATCACCACTAAAGCTGTCCTATATTTTGTTTTTCCTTGCCTCGGTTACCGATATTTCGACGCCTGGAAAAAATTGAAGCCGTTGCCATCGCGAGCCGTCGTAATCCAAACGAATGTCCCCGCAGCACCAAACAGCAGTAGACATTCCGCTAAGCTAGGACAAAGCCAACAAATGAACCGTAATATATAATAGCGAAACTTTTATTTAGATCATAACTTTAGGGCAGTCGGACCTACGCCTGACGAAACGAACACTCACAGCGCTTATGGTGCAACGTTGGCCTAGATGTTTTACCGGATACCACATGAACTTGCAAACTTTTGTTAGCAAGGTCTGGCCTGAGCTATGGATGAAAATAAAATCGATCGTTCTTCTTTCATGCCTAGAGCATCGTCACAGTGACCTTTTACCATTTTATCTTTAAATACCTGGTCAACAAATTGGCATTTTAGCTTCTACCAAGCCTAACGTGGCTCTAATCTGTTCTTTTTTTGGGTGCTGTATCGTTACAGATTGCCAAAAATGCATGTATCATTTTTTTTTTAACACAAAACAACTACAATATTCACGTTTGGAGCTAGAGAGAGAAGATATATTTTCCATACAAATAATAAGGCAACTGGTTGCAACTGTCAATTTAAACTGAGGCTTTCCAATTTTATAGGACGCAGAAGGGAGTTATGAAAAGTTTATAGCAGTCCGAAATGACAGCGATGATTAGTCATTTGGGTTGGGCTTGTTTACGTTCATCACAAAGTTTACCTGTAGCATTTTTTGTGTTTTATCTTTGTTTTCCGCATCGAAACATTCCAAAAAACGATGAATCTCACTAAATCTTCTGTAGTTTTAGCTAGTTTGTGTCTGCTGACGCTGTTCGTTCAATCAAGTAATCATCTCGTCGCTACTGATTTCCCATACCGAAGGAGACTTACGGATTTCCCACTTCCAGGCGAAGCAATCTGGTGCTATCGGTGCAACTCGGCGACCCCCGGGTGCGGTGACAAGTTCAACTGGCGCGGAATCGGCTACCTCGGTGATCCGTGCCCCGAGGACGATGATATTTGTGTGAAGGTGGTCGAACGCAAAGGAACGATGGAAACCATAACGCGCGATTGTCTGAGCTCGCTCCAGGGCTTCCGGACCGACATACCAGCCGACAAGTACGAAGGATGCCGCGTAGCTGCCAAAGACCCCAAACTGGCCCATTACGTTAACACGTCGATCAGCGAGCTGGACGTAAAGCGCGATCACTTCGATTCGACCAAGTTTTGCTTCTGTTTCCTAGACCACCGGTGTAATGGTGCCACTGGGCTGGGCAAGGAATCTCCCGGGATGCTAATTGCTTCCGTCACTTTAGGGTTAGTGCTGCTACTCAGACAACTATTTTAAGCGCTATTGCGAGTTATAACGTGTTAACGCAGCATTCCATAGAGAGCCGTCCATATAGACTAACAAGCAAAAGTATTTGTTTCGCTGTTAGCAAATGAGTTTCTTTTTGTACAAACGATCCTCCTTTGAGGTGATACTATAGTTAAAGAACCATCCATTGTCGATAACGTAAGCGAAAAAGCACAAATTCAACTGAGCATTTCAATACCGTCCACGTGAAACTCAAGACACATTTTTTTAATAAATCTGAAAACGAAACCTTTTAGTCATACTCATTTATGATTGTATTTTTCTATTACATGCCTTGTTAGTCACGTCAATGACAAGAAGCGATACTGTAAGCTTCCTACAGGTTGTTTTTAAACTCTACTTATTTCCCAGAACACTGAAAGATCAAAATCATCAGCCATGCTATCTCTTAAGCGCCTATTCCTGAACATTGCCACGATTATTGAGCCACTCTACACTATTTCCTCAACTAAACAACAACATTGTATCGTCTAATGACCTACTGGATTGGTGATGTGGACATGAATAGGATGATATTTTTAAGCAATCCGTCTGAACTTGGTTCAATATCTCGTCGTATAAACGGTGGAGGAGTATATTAAGGCTTTATTAAGGTTCTAGGGTAATGTTTTAGAGTTTTGTCATCAACTTTCACTTTTCCGATTTCGAAACGAATACCGAGATTTTGGGAAAAATTAAGAAAAACAGAACCATCAAACCGTTTTTTAAAGCATCTACAAAGTATATGCTTCCACTGCTGCTCTTCGTTACACTGAAACCGACTACTTCGATTGTGCGGTGCCCGACTGCTTCGATTGTGCGGGCCGGATGCTTAGTAAGCAAAAGTGCGCTCCATCGGATAGCCCAGCTTCTCAAGGGCGGGAATGCAGGCGTAGTTGACCATGGGTGGTGGACCACACATCAGCACCAGGGCGGACGGTGTCGCAGGGAAGAGCTGTGCCTTTATCATCTCATCCGACACGAAACCCTTGCCCTGGTTCCACTCTGGTTTTGGTCGGTCGAGTGTATACCAGAGCTTGAACTGTTCCGGGTACCGCGTCGCAAGATCGTCCAGTTCAGGCTTTAGCAAGATGTCGTCCTCCGTCTGCGGGCAAAAAACGAAGAAATGGGACAATGTGTCAGTATACGGCAGCAACACACAGAACTCGTGCAAGATTCGTACCTGATTGGCAAAGATGAGCGAAAGCTTCGTTTTGTCCGTATCGGAATGTTTCAATATTTCGCGAACAAGTTGCAGCATTGGCGTGATACCGGTTCCGCCTGAGAAGGGCAAAGGACAGGTATTGTTAGCCAATGTTGTCTCTTCAAATAATGCACGGTTCTACGCTCGGTTCTGAACCGATAGTGGCAATCGCGATTTTAAAATGCATCTTATCAGGAAAACCACTCTGACATCAGCATCGGGCGATAAGCGCGTGCACCGCACGACGAAGTCCGCACCGACTTACCCGCAATCAGGCTAACTTGGTTGGCTTCGTAGATTTGTGCCGGATCTTTGCGCAGTTTCTTGATCGAGAAACGCCCATTGCCGAGGTACTGCAACCGGCCCGATGGACCCCGGAATGCAATCCGATCACCGAGCGACAATGCCTCCAGATGCTGGGACATCTTGCCACCGTCCGGGAACTTGGGGTGTACGTTCTTTTTGTACACCTTCACCACCAGATCGACGAACCCGTGATCGTCGTCGCACGAGACGGGCGTGTAGGCTCGAATCACCAGCTCATCGTTAATGGTGGCCGACAGGTGAATGTGCTGGCCAACCGGAAGCCCCAGGATGTGTTTGTCGCTCGGCAGCCCAAACCGGAAACGCCGCGTATCGTGCGAAATCTCTTCCTTCTCCACTAGAGGCAGCATGTACTTCTCCTGCGGATCGAGCAGCGTTTTCGGTTCCTTCGAGCTGCCCCCTCCGGTGCTCTTTGGGGAAGTGCGCGACGATTTGTCCTTCTTGTTGTTCAGCAGATAGTTGGCGATGGCCGCACCGACCACCACCACCACTACGCCGATCGCAATCGGAACTACCTGCAAAACATGAATAAACAACACTCATTTACATTCTTGCAACGCAATAATATTTGCAGTGATGCTCGTCGTTTGGACCATATGGAACGTCTCGCGAATGAGCAAGTCCACGGATCGGCAGTATAAAGTTGCAGTCGTCGGCTTAAATTCAAGGACAAACGAAACGTCTGCAACGCCTGAGAGCACTTTAGAGTGGCATTCTTTTAATTTAAAACAGATGTAAGCTTCCTTTTACATGACTAAGGCGATCGTTAGAAGCTGGATCAAAAATCAGAGGATCGTAGGTTCCGCTTTTCTGACACCTAGTCTGAGTCAACCTTATCTCAGTCAACAATCAGTCGTGCGCTAAAGAGGTACCATATCACTCATCGTCTGATGTTGAACTGCTTTTTGTCTACTCTTTATCGCTCCCACAACGACCCAGCAGATCGAAGACAAAATATGGCCATATTGTTATGAAATGTGCGGAATCATCTCCATCAACTGCTGGTGATGATGCGTCAGCAGCACATACAAAATTATGTAAGGAGATGGACGGCGGCTTGTACACTACACCTGCACCTCTCGCTTCACTGTGGCCATCCGCGTACCGCCATTAGAAACGGGCACACCTTTGTCTCACGAAAGAGTTGGACGGAGCAAAACAATAAAACAACATGCGCAAACGTGGAACTTACGTCAAACTCAAACATCTTTCGTCTCTCCCGGTCGGACGTTCACTGATTTGGCCCAAGCGGCCCGAGACTATCAAGAGCGAATAACAATAAAACCGGCAAACACCAACACATTTCAGAGAACCGCGGAAACGTGAGCGTGAAACGTTAGCCGGCTGCTGAAGGGTTACGCGGCACGGGAGATATTTACGTTCGGTATTGGACCCCACTCTCCAGTTTGTAGGCCTCTGTCTAATGGCTGTTCATTACAATGTCAAGGCAGACACCCTCGCTACTTTAGTCCTCATGAGGTGCATCAAAGGATAAACTATGAATTATTATTCGCGGTGTTGAAGTGGCCGAAAAAATATGTTGTAGCATTGTCAGCATACAACCACCACAACTCGGCTGCGTGCGTAGCATGTGATAAGAGGTGCCGGCCTTTTGCCTTTACTCTTATCTCTTGCTGCTCGGGGGTTCTGTATTTGTGTGATCCTTTCCTAAAAGGCTACGACAAAAAGCATCTCTAGGGTTTGGTTTACCACACAGAGAGAGGGTTCACCGCGCAGTATCGATTCACAACGTACCAACACAATCGTACGGGCGGCAGCATTGCACATTTCATGATCACGCCCGCCAAGGTCACCAGGCGTCGACGCGCGAAAAAAGGCCAACGAACAGCTGACGCGCCCTTTCGCCGCCGATGGCGCACGAAACGGCAGGAAATGGTTTCACTTTTCGTGCCGTTCCGTTCTGATTCTGGTCGCTACGCCGCTATGCTGCTACGTCTTTCGTCAGTGTTGCATAAATAAAACATTATTTGCAAATAATTTAGTTAAAAGTCTTAATAGAGTCAATATGAAAGAAGGCATATTTTTGATGACAGAGCCATTCTAGTCTACTACGATTGCAAAATGTATTTCGATGTTTGAAAGGAGTTTTGAAATTTCCATCACAGTAAGCTGGGAAATAGTGTTTTAGTTGTTGATCTATTTCGAATCAAACTTAAAGTTGATCCAAATATTTAATACAAAAAACTCTGCTAAACCTGTAACATGGCAACAAATTTAAAAATCATTTTCTTAGATGGTTTTAGAGTTTTCGCTCACAAAACGCTCCCAAAGGGGTAATTCTTACATCACATCCTGTCATCCTGCCTAATGGCCACCGTGCGTGATCTATCGCATCGAGAAATCTGTCTTCAAGAGTCGGGCATATTTTATCGATTTTTACTTCCGTTTTACACCATTAACCTTGCACGCCAATGCGCCAAGCAATCACTTACCTGGTTGGCCGCGAATCCCATGGCTCCAATACTCCGGGCCGGCTTTCTGTGCTGCTTTGCCGGAAGAGTACTTTACCGAACCAAAAACCGTCGGCTAACTATTGCGAGCACGAGAGGTAGATAAAATTGATTCGACCTGCAAAATAAATCGAGCGTTACCAATCACGCACAAACACCCACGGTCGGAAACCGGTTTTCAAAATCACAAGCAGATAACGGTCCGATGTCTTGCGGAGAAGGGTTTGCTACGTGCAACTCCGGCGGCAGCGAGCCGTGTTTGGAATTGTACAGCTTCCGACGGACACGCTGTCTCTCCTTACCGGGATTATGGAAGACTTCGTATGATCTTATGTAATCCGGCGCAGCACAATCCGGCAAAAGTGTACCACACGAAGGAACGGTAATGGAAATACTACAATGCAAAACGTAAGAAATTACCGCCACGCAAGCCACGCATCCGCGAGGGCGTGTGACGCGATTATCTATTTTTACTATACACTGTTTTAGTCGACACGCGATGCCAGTGCAAAAAATGCTGTTGGTCTTGCGTACCACGTAAACAGGGAACCGCGGGGTTGCACTTTTCAGCCGGCTTTCGGTTCGGGGCTGGGTAAGAGATACTCCGCGAGGATTTACTTCTATTTCTGGACGAGGGCACAGAACAACAAACCTTTTCTCTCTAACGTCCAGGTGGAAATGGTGCGTTTACCATTCGAAAATGGTCGCAACAATTCACCGAAAAACTACTATTGATTCGCAGCAACCGGTAAACACCCGAACTTGTTGGCAGTGTTTGGCCAGCGCGCCCCGAGCGAGACACCGGGAAGCGCCCGGTGAAATTGCTACGATCTTCAACCTCCAGCTTGACAGCGCGCGTCAGTTTTTAAATTGAAGCAGACCTTTGGAACTTCTAACGGTTAATATTTTTCAGATAGAATGTTTGGACAAATAGTATAAATACAAGCGTTTTTTTCTTTTGGCAAAACAGCTGACTAGCGAAGTTTATTGGGATACAACAATAAAACAACTAACACGCGCGTGTAATACTCACTATATGCTTAGTCCTCCGCATTCTCTTCCGGTCGCTTTGGCGCAAGAATCTGGTGCAGTGTGATAGCAACAAACACTATCGCCACGGCATAATTTAGACGGTATACATACACTTGGCAATACAGAACGGACACGAAGGCGACAACCACCAGCAGCGCGGCCAACAGCTCGTACCCTCGTACTTGGCGCGGTGTATTGAGCTGCCAGAGGACCGCAAGACATGCGAGCACAACCAGGGCGGGCACGAGCGACGGGTCCGGTTGCAGCGTGTTCGAGTAGTGATAGTTTTTGGCCCACGTAATAACGCTCGGAACATTCAGCATGGCCTGCAGAATCACCAGTAGGAACAGTGGCAGATGAAAGTTGATTACCATCGGTTCGTCGCCGGATTGTTGTGAAGGCCACCAGCGTGGTCGCCGTCCTGGCCTTTGCTCTCTCGGTTCCCTTCCGGCCGTACCGAACAGCCGGGCCGCGATTCTTTGAGCCGTACGAAACACGAACGCTTCCAGGTAATCCTCGTACGCCTTCGACAGCAATACGAAGTACACGGCGGCCGCACACAACAAACTGACGCCACCGCACGCGGTGAGGGCAATGGCCACGAGCAGCACGGCAATGGCCAGCGGAAACCGGTGTATGCACGAGAGGAAACTGGACGACATCACCGGTATCGGTAGCGCAATCAGACGCAGAATGATTTTGTGAGCGAAATTGGCACAGAACGCAATGGCACCGCAAAGCGCCAGCGTCATCACTATCAGCAGGCCCAGCGCCACCAGGTGAATCACGATGGAGATGGCGAGGGGCGTACCGAGAGATTCGATCGGTGGTATGGACTTAAACAGTGGCAGAAACTTCCCCAGAAGGGAACTAACGGCCAACAGTACGACCAGGGGAGCCGGCTTCGTTAATGATGAGCGTAGCTTTCCTACCACAAAGGCCGGATCGTCGGGTGTCGTTTGAGCAAGCTGATCCTTGAAGGCCAACAGTAGAAGGGCCACACAGTGGGCAGGAACTACGACCCAGTGCTGCTGCACTATGCGCGCAATGCTGACGCGCAATGATTGGGCGTACTCGATCCGATAGCTACATCCGGGTGTTAGGTGTACGTCAACAGTAATTGGCAACGGGGTGTTGTCTCCGTCGGTCGCCCCGGTGAACGGATTTTCAATCGGTGGGTAAATGTAAACGGTGGTTCGGTTGAGCTCCTCGTGGAACGCGTACCGGTCGTAACCCTTCGCCCAAGGAACGTGGACCTTCACAGCGACCGTACCCTGTACGGCATCGCAAGCGACGGCCTGCAAATCGAGAGCGATCGTTTGGTGCGGCTGTGTCATGCCATCAATCTTGATACGATAGAAAGAATCGTCTACAGACGCGTCCCGCAGGATGGTGTGCTTCCGGTAATCGAACCAATACGGCATAGCCAACCTTATTTCACGCTCCGCCGGGTTGAACTGGTCCACGCTAAACTGAACGGGTTTAAACGTGCGCCGGATCTTTAGCAGCACATGTGTCCAGCGAGGGTTGCGTTGCATCAGCTCCTGAAGATCGAGCAGAGCACCAAAACGATCAAACTTGGACGATGGTACGGGCAGCGTGTAATTGGCGAGTGAAGTTGACTGGAGACACACTCGCGAGTTGGCAAAGACATCCACCGCGGCGCACACCGACAGCCAGTCGTCTTCCTGTTCGGAATTGATGACCTCCAGACGAAGAAACCGGTGCATCGGTTTATCCGGCACAAGACGTATCATTTGTACGCGCGTCCGACTCAATCCGGCCCGGTGCTGCTCGGTGAATGAACGGCGTATATCCTCGATCCACTCTTCCTGTTCCGGATGGTGTACAATCGGTTCTGAGGGACGAAAATCATGCTCCCCGCCGGATTGCACTAGGAATCGGTTCGCTTTGGCAAGTTTGGTGTGTTTGTCCTCCACGAACCCGTAGCTGTTGCGTCCCAGCGGAACCAGCATGCTGTACAGGAACCGGTTTACAACGAGCACGAACTGGAGGCACCACATCGCGCACAGATGGTCCACCGAGAGCCACACGTTCGGGATGTTGTGTGTCATGGCGTGAAGATCGGCGTAACGCGATGCGGTCAGTCCATCGTGAACGATGATGTCACGTATACCTCCTCCGATCGTGATGAGCAAAAGATCATCCAACGGTTTCCTGGGTTCAGTGGCCAGCACATTTTGATCCCCGATAATGGACCTATTCGTTTGCCATGCATTCTCAATGCGATCGTAAAAACTTTGATGGTAATGGTCGAGCAGGACAACCGGTTTGTCCACCGGGGCCGATAGGGTAACAATGCCGGCTACATGACGATCAATGCGGCGCCCGCCGCCCAGCGCAACGACGGCCTGCGCAAGCTTCCCTCCGACGGAATGGCCAACGATGAACATTCGCGTCGATGGGCCACGGGCTCCGTACAGCCGCGCGATCTCCTGTACGCATAGCTCAAGGAAGTGGGTCTGGTCCTGCAGGTACCCACCGTAGACACCGGAAAGTTCCTCGTTCAAATCGACACTAAAGTAATCCAGGTGCGCCTGCCAGTTGTTGTCGATTCCTTTCCGCAGCGAAACCGAGGCCAACGATCTGACCTGCTTGTACGAGCCGCCGCTTCCGGGCACAAACAGGACCGGTGCGCCCGAGAAATGGCGTTGCTGGACGCGCTGCGTTATAAATCCTTCCGAGTAGGCGTAGAGGCCGTACTTCGGGAATCGATCCCCGCCCTGCACCGGAATGCGGGTGTACTGCGGATGTTCGAACATGTACGTCATGCGGCACCGGTTCTCCTCGATGTAGCCCAAGTTGACGAGTGCACCGTACAGGAAAAATGTAACCCCCGCCATGGGAAAGATGAGAAAGATGCGCAAAAACATCTCCGGATCGGCGTCGATTCGTTGCGAATTTTAAAAGCACCCTCGTCTCGTCTCGATTTGCTGCTACATTTATTGCACTTTTAGCAACAGTTCTGTGTGTTGTGTGTTCTCCCACTGGGAAGTTGACAAACAAATCGTTAACCGTGGTGCCAGCAGATCAAAACCAATCGAAATAAACAATCATTCCGGGAACCACGGTATTTGGATTTGGGCAGAATCTCTGAAAGGATATTAACAAAAATTAAATTAAGTGTCCACACAATAATACCTATTATTGTTAGCGCTGTTTTAAGTTTTATTTCAAGGCCACGAAATAGGGCTGTGACAATTATAGCACGATGATGTTTTGACAGCAGCTATAAAACTAATGCATGAGATGTCAAGCTGTCAAACACGTTTCCGGAACGCACGCGTAGGTTATTCTTTCCTCTTGTAATCGTCGACGGGATCAGTCGCAAGTGTTGCAAAAATGACGTGAGTTTTAATACTTCTTTAATAATATTACTCCATTTCGATCAATTAACTGATTCAAATCACACTGATAACAGTTTTGTCCGTTAAATGATGAAAGTTTCGGCGAAACTGTAGAAAAACGAAGAATCAACCATCGTTAAATGAGTGAGGTTATGGTTCAATCTGTGCCGTACTAATGCACGATTTTTCTCTCCTTGCAGTTCCAAAGTATCGCGAGACATTCTCTATGAGTGCGTCACCGAAGTGATGAAGGGCTCGAAGAAAAACCACCGCCGCTTTCTGGAGACGGTGGAGCTGCAGATCGGCCTGAAGAACTACGATCCCCAGAAGGACAAGCGTTTCTCCGGCACCGTCAAGTACGTTACCACCTGATGGTCGATACGCGTGGAAGCCGAAAGGTTTCCGTTCGACCACTCAGGAAGCTTTCCACGAATGGCGTGAAAGCGGACCTGCACTCAGGGTCTTAAAAGCAACTGAGGAGGCAACCATAATTCCGAAGTCGCAAGACAGAATTATAGTTCGCCGAACAGATAGGGTTACGTTTAATTAACACTGCCTAGACTCTACCGCTGGTGGTGAGTTGCGATAGCGCGAAAAAGATAAAGAAGATGGGTCCAGTAAAAAGAGGAAGGAAGAACCGCCACACAGCAACGTTACAAATGATCCTTTTCGTCCCTTGCAGGCTGAAGTACATTCCGCGCCCGAAGATGCAGGTGTGCGTGCTCGGTGACCAGCAGCATTGCGATGAGGCAAAGGCCAACGATATCCCGTTCATGGATGCCGAAGCACTGAAGAAGCTGAACAAGAACAAGAAGCTGGTCAAGAAGCTAGCCAAGAAGTACGATGCTTTCCTGGCTTCCGAGTCGCTGATCAAGCAGATTCCGCGTCTGC
Organism: Anopheles cruzii; assembly: GCF_943734635.1. Classification (NCBI taxonomy): domain Eukaryota; kingdom Metazoa; phylum Arthropoda; class Insecta; order Diptera; family Culicidae; genus Anopheles; species Anopheles cruzii. Next base: position 459,909 of record NC_069144.1, read on the forward strand.
TCGGCCCCGGCTTGAACAAGGCTGGCAAGTTCCCTGGCCTGTTGGGTCACGGTGAGTCGATGATGGCGAAGATCGACGAAGTCAAGGCCACCATCAAGTTCCAGATGAAGAAGGTCCTCTGCCTGTCTGTGGCTGTTGGCCACGTCAAGATGTCGACCGACGAGCTCGCACAGAACGTGCACTTGGCCATCAATTTCCTCGTTTCGCTGCTGAAGAAGCACTGGCAGAACGTGCGCTCGTTGCACATCAAATCGTCGATGGGTTCGGCCCAGCGTCTGTACTAAGTATGGTGCGACTTTCGCATTTTGCCGGAGGAAGTGCCTGAATAGGAACAGGCAAAACAAACACACAAACGCCACCGCTTGAAATGTAATCAAGTCAACACAATAAAAGTGGGGTCAGTGAAGAACAACAAAAGGATCAACGAGTATTATGCATTTTGTGTTGTAATGGAAGATATTTTCTTGTCGATTAGGGGTTTTTTGAGCTTGGTAAAGTTTGTTCTTTCAACGAAAGATTCAAATCAACAAAACAATGGCTGACAGCTCCGTTCGGGGCTGTCAAACTGACGCACGATGCTATTGGGACACACGCACACGCTGCCACAGTGTAATCGTCTATCTCACCTTCGCCACCGCAATTCTATCGACGGAGTGACTTCCTCGATTGACGAAGAAAAAGAAATCGCCAAACACTCGATTCGCACCAGCACGGCGCAGCACGATTTTCTGCCCATACTCCGTTCTCTGGGCAGCCTGCTGCTATACGGTACAAGGGGCCTCGACCAGCGCTGGACAGCAAAGGTAGCGCAGAGCGGAAAATCGATTCTATCGAAACGCAGCCACTAGTTTGCTGGTTTCACTCGTTCGGGAAAAACGCAAAAGCGTTGTTTCGTACGTTTCACCCAAAATCGGGCTGTCCATCGGGGGCGAGTGCAGTGTTAAAGCACGCAAAAGGAGAAAAACGCGAGTGAATACGCACGGGCCCTCGTTTGGTGTGAAAATTCACACACGCACGCTTTCCTATCCTTCCCGTGGCAAAACAAAAGGCGCAGCGTGTGTGATACAGCTGCCGAAAGGCGCTCCGGCTGTCGGAAACAAATAATTGGCGATATAGAAATTACGCCATTAGTGTTGCCACCGCGCATCGCAACACGGAAGCGTGTTGCGGAAGAAGCAAAAGAGCCACCAGAAAGGGCTCGAGGTTTTTTCTGCTGCAAACAAAGTGTGCTACGAGAAACATATCCCAGGCAATACACGAAAGTGTTGAAAAGTAAAACACAGCCACAGGATTCACGCGTGAGCAGGTGAGCAGGGTGAAGTGAGAAAGTGTCAGTGAAGCCCATCCTCACCGTCATCATTGCTCATCGCTCGGTCGGCGCACCACCGTTGTTCCTATCGATTTCACGAGGAGAATTTGGAGCAGTAATGTCAATCTGAAAATCAGCAACACCGTGAGGACGGAAAATCGGAACCGCCAGGTAGATTTCCCAGCACCCCGGTGGGGGATCAAGCAAGTAGTAGCGTGGAGAAAAGAAAAACACCCCAAAAGTGCTGCCAGAATCTCGCAGTGCAGTCCGGTACGGAAGTTTCGAAAAGTTCTGGTACGGAAGTTCTTCGGAATAGCGGCCACCCTTTGCGCACCGGCGAAAGCTGCAGTGTATCTTGAAACCAATACGCAATATTGTTGAAGTGAATTGTGCATTCAAGCAAAGGGCTACGGGGTTGCGTTGTTCCTCCGGAAAAGCGTCAGTGAAAACATCACGACCGAAGGAAGGGCTGAGAAGAACGACCTCTTCCATCCTCCTCGTGCCACCAGCTGCACCAGATTTCGGGTGTGTGTGCTGTAGGTAAGAGTGTGTGCGAGTGTCTGTTATCTCTGAAATCGCGCCCCAGAATCCGGTGAGGGCTGGCGAATCGCCGAGATCAAAACAACGACGGCGACGGAAACGTTGGATTTGTTGTGTAGCGCCATTTCCCACCACCCAACAGCATGGAGATTGTTGGGAACTACGAGTACAACAGCAAGGAACTGATTGGCCACGGGGCGTTTGCGGTCGTCTTCAAAGGACGCCACCGTGAGGTAAGAGCGAAAAGAGGACATAGTAGGCCACTCTGGTTGTAAAACATATTGCTTTACTCCTTTGCCTAACGTTTCAGCGGGACCAACCTAAGTTCACTGCGAAAGCGAAGCGAATTGCGTAGTACACCGTACGAAAAGCCCCTTGCCCTTTGCGAAAATCACGAGTGCGCACATCACGATCCCGCTAGTGCCCGCCCGCGAAAGCTTTCCGAAGGGGGACTAAGGTTGCCACCAATGTTTTGATATGATAATGCTCCAATCGAAGACCGCTTTGGGTGATAATTTGAGAGGAATTAGAAGCACTGCTTTCAAGGTCCTCGCAGTAGGTCAGAGAGGGATTTGTTCAAAATCAATTGACCTTCTGACCGGGGCTTTGGGCTTTTGAGTTCCAAGTTAGTTCTGTTGATAACACTAATTGATTTTAAATACAGATCTTGCAGGACAGCGTGTCTGAATACTGCTTCGACGATGTATCCGCTTTAAATAACTCGAAAGCTATTAGTTTGTGAATTTCATAACTTGCCTTCACACGCTGACCGATGCTTTGCAGTGGCTGGTTAGATAAACGCTAAGAATGGAAACGCTCAATGAACAGTACAACTTTTAATGGGTGATAATTTTAGCACCCTTATCTTTCCTACCACCGGCTGAGTAATCTGCTTGCAATACGGGACACCGGAGCGTGTTTACCAATATTTACCGTCTGGACAAGTTCGAGCCTGTCTGTCTGCGATTTTGTAAAGTGCATGGAAACAAAGAAAACAAAGTCCTTGTTGCGATGGATCACCGGCAAGTGGCATGCACAAAGATGCATTTATTTTTCTAATTCGGTGCGCTTATCAGTTAGCTAACCCGTAGTTCCTTGTTGTCTTCATACAGGAAGTCTACGGGAAGAAAGTGTCTTGGTGAAGTGAAATGCATTCTACGCTCGAAAATGTTATACCTAATCGGGTCATATTGCAAAATGCTACGCTTATCTGCAGCCATTCATCATCCGGGGGGTTGTTTACCATGGATAAGTTGCGAGCGTGTTGATTATAGTTTGATAAATGAATGAAAGCTATCACGCCAACATATCTTGGTAAAATTAATTTTATCGATCATCGCGGGATTCACAGGATAATCCCGCAGGCAGCTTTTGGCACAGCTCCCATAGGTAGTCTTTCGGACGGCAGGATTTTTCATGTAATATCTGTCCATGTTTCGTGCCTCTCGATATCCTCTCGTTCGTCCCCGCATGCCAAGGTTCGTGCTTAATCCTTACCCGTGGGGGGGGGATGATTCACAGAATGTCCCGCTAGGGGCCGGATTTTATCTTTCTATTCATTTCCGCTATTCGGAGTTTCCTGTTTCTTGTTTTTGTACCGTTTAAAACGCCTGCCCCCTGTCACATTTCTTTTCACAGACCCACTGCCCGGTGGCAATCAAAAGCATCACGAAGAAAAGCTTGGCCAAATCGCAGAGTCTGCTCGGGAAGGAGATAAAAATCCTGCAAGAGCTCAGCGCCCTGAAGCACAAGAATGTGGTGAAGCTGCTGGCCTGCACCGAGAAGGATCATAATGTCTACCTGGTGATGGAGGTGAGTACTCGACGCGAAGAAAGGACACCCCACGGTGGTGTGATTATGGCCGTTGCCCGAAAAGGCTTCCTACTCTCTTTTGTGTTTCTTCCGTTCGCCATGAAGTGTCACTTTTGAAAATGTCGATGAAAGAAGTCTCGCAGATGAGGAGCTGCCCAAGGATTTAAGTGGGGCCATTGACATGCTATAGAAGAAGAAATATTATTCATATCTGGGGGGCCACACGATTCGCCGATGACAGAGCGTGTACAACACACCATGCAATAATAACTTGCTCCCCAGTTCTGTTAGCTTGCAACAAGGTATCAAGCAGCAGCAACTAGCAAGCGAAACCAAGCTCAATTAATCAATAGACACAGTAAAAATATCTAGTGTAACCAAAATGATATGTTATTATATTTTGTAACAATCACAGTAATTTCAATCAGTCAATGATCTGCATACGCATATCTTTCGTAACAAATGAAATGACGGTCTCCAGGGCGGCTTGCTGGGCAATCGCGTTATCGCGTTAGTGGAAAGTTAGTCCTACCACTGTGCTCGATGACATATTTGGCGTAAATTTTTCGATGATGGAGCTGCTGGATGCTGTGGCAACACTGACGGATAAGCAGTCGATGCGTGTATCGTTAAAAGGAAGCACAAAAGGAGCGATAGTAGCAGGGTCCGGCACATATCTTGGTGGTATGCTAGCGGGACCGATCGGATTGCTCATTGGCGGTACGCTCGGAGGGCTTGCTGCATATGCGATGAGCAACGACTTCAATTCTGTTAGTCATATCATAAAGCATGAACTGACCGTGCAAGAACAGGAACGACTTAAGGAACGCATCCTCGGTGCTCTCGCGGAATTTGGTTCGAGAGATCTGGTTGTTATTTTGTCATTGTTTATAAACAACAACATAAACAACTAACTTCCACTACTGTTAAAACAAAGAAAAAGGTAAACACAAATTAAACGCATTTCAATCAAATGTGATGTAAAGTAATGTAAAGGACAAAGCTACATTACAACCTTTTACAACCTACCAGAAGCTTGCGATGCGATGGCGATGGCGAACTGGTTCGAACTGGCGATAAATGCTGATTACTACTGATTGATATATTATTTTTCGTTAAGGGCTACTGCGACTAATAATGTGTTCGTCTTTCAACTCCCGTAGGAAGCTCTCCTTCCTTCAATCGCTACAGTCGCTCCAACGGAAGCCAATTAGTAACCAAGGTTACACAAATCTCCCAAGGTATAAGCACATTTCGTGGCACACTGTAAGCAAGGAAATTTTGCAAGAACCATACACGAAAAGTGTACCTAATTATAACACAAGTACGTGGTTCCGAGCGTTCATTACCTTGAGTGATTGGTATTATCCAATTATCCTTCGACTCTGCAGTTCCTAGGTGTTTGTTACGGTATTTATATGTTTTTTGTTAAACGGAACCTCGCGAAGTCTAGGGCGAGCTTTTGCGTTTCAACGCACTGTGCTTGTTTGTGCCATACAAGGCCAGCAAGTCTGTCGCTCTCTTGTTTACCTCGGCGAACGGCGCGGCGCGGTGAGAGCCGTTTATCGTCGCTTAAACCCGTTTCAGGTTAAGAATAATTGTCAGTTCCGATACGCGCCGATTCTCTTGTCCGGTTGCATAATTAACTTCCTTATTTTGTTCCTGTTTAGCATAAAGTGATAGATTGTTCCGTTAGATCGCAGTATGCTTACGTGGTCGCGCAAGGTACACCATCTGTGACGCTTCAGACCCAAAACAAGACGAGCTAGCAATGCAGAAAATATCCTCTGCATGCTAATCTACTCTTGTACACAAAATGGCGATGGCATTAGCAACCATTCTTTATTTTTCGGCGAGCTTTTCTTTCGGCGAAATGCATACGGCCCCAATTTTCGTCGTGCGGCTGGCACAAATAGATGATCGTTTATTTAGCAAATATCACCAACCACCCTTAGTACTCTTGTATGGGTGTCGTGTGGTTAGGTTTGTGTTACGCAAAAAAAGAGTTGTTCTGTTGGATTCCGTACTGTTATGAAGAAACACTACCAAAACCGACCGTTACAGACTAACATTTTTCATTGAAAACAAATATACTACTACTGAGCAATCTACAGTGAGCTAGCTTTGCTAAATTATCGTCCCCAAACGTTTTCGGCTTCGCTTTCCTTTTCAAAACCAGCCTTATCTCCTCCATCTTTGCTGGCTGGGACACACATTGTCACGCTCGCACGTGTGCTCCGGGGAAACTAACGGTGTCAAACTGTACCCCGTTCGGAATTGAAGGAAACTTAACCTCTAGTGCTCGTGGATTACGTGTTTCTTTTAAATGCATTTCACTACGTGTGGCTCTACCGTAGGGAATTAGTATTTCTAGTGTTTCTGTTTTTCTTGTTGCTTAACACTAATACACAATCGTGTGCCATTTGGTTCTTTAACGGTGATTCGCTCTCGTGGCCTTAGGTCAATATATTAGTATACGCGCACTGTTCTGTCCTCTTGTTATGGTTTAATTTTGTCTCTGTGGCTCACCCTATCGTGTAATGCTACAGTTTGATTGTGAATATTATGAAAAACCAAAACCGCGTTGCATTCGGTAGTGTTCTTAGATGAATGTCCCGTCTCTACAAAACGAGCACAGTGTTCGAAAGGAAAATACGAACATACTGATGAAAAGCAATATTTTCCCTCTATTCCCTCGTATTGCGAAGTTTTGCGAATGAGTTAAGTTAAATTCGTGTCGCGCTCCACTTTCGGCAAGCGCCGTGCAATATTTACAACAAAAGTATTCCTAAACAATGATCACCGGCAGTGAGACAGAGAGAAAAGAAGCACTGCCAAAACTGGGCCCAAGTTCTGGCAAGTGTGTGTGGTGTAAAAAAGGAACAGGTGAAACCACTTCCTTTCCTTTTTTTCTTCGGAACCCTTTCACAAAGCCCTCGAATATCAGCCTTCGCGAAAGCTTTCGAAGAGGATGTTACCTAATACTTTGTAAGTAATATCACATGCTAGGTCCTGACGAGTGTGTGTGTGCGTTAAGGGTGTGTGTTTTGTGTCACGTTCCATCGACCCGATCGATCGTGCGAATCGTCTCCCCGTGCAATTAGAGAGATTGTCAAGACACCCGACACCGCGGCGCGCACCAGGTTCTCCTCAGGTTCCGCTGTCTTTCTTTCTCTACTGTCCGATCTTTCCGTTCTTCCTTCCTACACCTTATTGAGTGGCACCTCCTCGGCCGGTCGCACCTGATCGGTGGGCGCTGGCCGTCGCTTGGTGCCGCACAGTTTGCCCTTAATCCCGGTTCGCCGGCAGATGAGTCCAATGATGAGCCCTAAAACGGTCACTCCGATGATGGCCATCAGCGACTGCTTCATCGTTTCGGAAGAGATCGACGAAAGGAGTGACTGGTCTTGGCCATCCCCTGCCTTGTTGGCCTCTGTCGCGGAGGTTTTCACAACCCCATCGTCACCGTCCACCGGCGAAGCACCGGTGTGCGTGATCGACGCGGACGCTGGTGATCCGGAAGATTTGGCGGTCGCGTTACTGCGCACCGGTGGCGCTGGCTGGGCGGTTGTAGTGTGCAGGGCCAGATCCGAAGCCTGCAGCTTGGAGGTGGACGATTTGTAGTGCTGGCGAATGTCGTTCGCATTCTTCTTCGGAATCCTCGTCGGCCGTGCTGTTGTTGGCTCTAAAAGAAAGCAAAACGAAAATCAATCATCGAGAAAGGTCTTGCCTCAAGGTGTTGGATTGCTCACCTCTGGTTGTGCTCACTGGCATTGTTATCGGTACGTCCACTATGATGCTGTCCTCGAAGGAAGTTTCCGATGCCAGGAAGAAGCAGCTAATGTTGTGCTTCGTTATGTCGATTACATCGATCCGTTGCACCTTATCGCACAGGTCACGGACCGTGCTCTCCGACAGAGCGGGAAGCCTCAGTCGGATCAAATTGCTCAGTGGCTCAAACACATCCACGCTCATATCCTGAAAGATTAAGGAACGGAGTGAGAAGAAGGTCCACATGGTCCACCGGTTGAACTGTTCCCGCTTACCTCATCGAACTGATTGCCGAAAAGATCGAGCTGGGAGAGGCCTCCGAGTTCGCTGAACGTTTCATCCGGCAGCTCGGTCAGATTGCAACCGACCAAAGACAGTTCCTCCAGTTCCGGTAACGACAGGAACGGCCCACTATCCGGCAGCACCAGCGGATTATCGCTTAGATTTAATCTGCGGAGCGATTTGCTGACCTCGCCAAAACTGTCACTATCGAGATGCGACAGTTGATTGGAGGACAAGTCCAACAGACCTAACCGATCCATCTTCAGCAGCAGCTCCTTGTCGAACTGCTCGATGGCATTGCCGGCCAGCAGCAGTGCCTGGAGCGCCGTACAGTTCTCGAGCGCCTCCACGTTCAGCCGCTTCAGATTGTTGTGGCTCAGGTCAAGCCGGACCACGTTCACTGGCAGGCCAGGCGGGATGTCGGTCAGGGAGCGATGAGAACAGTTTAGCAGCTTCGTGCCTTCGGAGCAGCTGCACTCGCTCGGACACGCATACTGGTCCCGATCCATAAAATTATCTGCCAAGGGTGTGTGAGAATCATTAGTGTCGAAGCACGGAAGACGAAAAATGAAATCCTTGCCCGGCCCGCCCCGGCCCTGGTACATACCGTCCACGTCACCGAAGTTAACTGCTGCGAAAGGACCCGCAGTACCGGCGCTACTGGTGGTGCTGGTCGTTGTGGTGGTAGAAGGCACGATCGATTTGTCACTGTCATCACCATTCCCGGCACTGAGCCCACCTTCGGCGGGTGTGCCGCCGTCTTCGTCGTACGTATCGTCGTACTCGTCAGCGTACGTATTTTCCCCGTCATCATCCAGCACGTCGTAGCCGAGGTCTTTACTGTGCACCAGGCTGCAGCGAAAGCGGAAAAGGACACCGGAAAGAAATGAGTGCGGATTAAACTCTCCCGTACGGAACAGCTTGATGCTTTTGTTCAAAGGCACCCTTCAGACTAGAACTGGATCCTATCGGCACCACCAATCGCCACATCCTTCTTTCAGACGTCAATCCTGTAGGGCCAAAAAAAACCTCAATTTTTGGATTTTTGGGGTGTTTCAAATTAGGCCAAATTAGGGGTTTGTAGCAGAGCCCGTACGAGGGCATACCCTCGGGCGCTATCAAGGCAACCGATAGCGTCCGCGCGGTGGACGTTGGACTCGCATTTGGTTGAGTCGATAATACACAGTGCAAGCCCCGCGGCGCAACCTTGAATTTTATCACTAATCTCCGTGACGTCCGGTGGACCAGCCCTCAACTGTGGCGCACCCAAGAAACGGAGCGCAAGCAAAGAAATGGGCAGTCCGGACCCAGCCATGTCCTTAAGCCGAACAGATAGTAGAGCTGCAAAAGAAAGCCTTCAAATCTTAATACTTATCCAGCGACCAGGGGACCAAGTACACTTCGCGGTCCGTAAACTAATTGAATTACTCTCCACACAAGGCGGAGATATATCACGACGGTGTAGCTAACAATATATGACGGCCACCGGCGGCTTCCGAACGGTGGCCTGCGCGGTCAAAAGGGTATCCGCGCCGCGCCGCGGATCTGTTCGGTGGTGTCCGCGTCTTTGACAATTCCCCGCCCCGTATCGGTGACCGCGAGGAGACGCATTAGAATAATTGAATTAAATAAAACACTGCGCGCGACATCGCCGGTTCGCACAGGCCCTGCGCGCGGCGCACACCATCGTGTCCCCTTGCGGCATGATTTCCTGGAACCATTATTATTGGAATCGAGGTCAAGGGTGGTGGCGCCGCGGCACCATGCTTCGGAATACTGCCGACGGTGCGCTTTACCGACAGAGTGTGCCGAAAAATAATCGTGTCCTGACGCAGCGCTTGTTGACGACGATGGTGGCCGATGGCCAAACTTTGCTCCGGACCACCGTGGGTCGGGGGGTGAGTCACCGAAAGGTGGCCGGATCTCGGTCAAACTTTAATCTTGTCCGCGTGTACGCCGATACGAGGCAATCAATCCGAGGAATTCCGTGGATTGCAAAAGTCGTGTCCGTGTGTCGTCGTGGTCGTATCGGCCGATAATGTTACCACACCACGTCAATATTTGTCCAAACACTCGCTCTCCAGTGACGCCATTACCCGCCGGCGCCGTGATTTCTTGTGCGTTTATTTGCTGACACATTCCGGTCCGGGTCGGGTATTTCGTCATTTTCGTTTTCGGGACACAGCAATCGATTGGCCGGTTTTAGCTCCAAACATTTGCTGTATTCCGAGCAACGCTTTTGGAGTCATTCTTGCAAATAAAAGGAAGGTCCCCTAAACCCTTCTGGCTGAAAACGACGGTGACATAGATGTAAGATTGTTGCACAAGTGGCACGCACACCGGCGGAGGGTTGAAAACTCAACGACAGACACCCGGGAGTCGGGCTTCTCCAGACACACCAGACTCCGAACCCCAAACGTCATTCGTCGGGGGTTGTCCCAAAGGGTGGTGGTCACGTGCTTTGATGCAATGTAAGCACAGGTTTGCGCAGTCACAACCGGTTTCTCCTTTCCTTTCCGCATACTGTAACGCGCCAGGATGGACAGACACCGGGGTGCGTAGTGCACACGTCATGTCGTTACCTTACTCACCCGATTAAGTTTAATCTTGTTCGTGTTTTTTCCTTGCCGGCAGGGCGGCCGGTGTTGGTGGGTTTCGCAGTGGCCGACCCCACCGAGAAGAATTTGCGAAGTGGCCGACGCAGGCTAGGTTCCCGATCTATCGGTACGTGAGCATTACAAAACCTGGCTCACCGAAAGCCGATGAAAGTTGTTGCCCCTTTAAGACCTTGCGGCCCGCCCCAACACCGGGCTGATGCCCGGGGAAGTTTCGAGAAATAGATAAATGGTTCGTTTCGATCCGCCAGACCACGGCGCGGACAGTCGGCTCCTCCCAGAAGAGGACATCGCTTTAAGACCCACCGAGGACCTAATTAATCTTGACCAAATAAATCTGCTCTCCGGGTCCGTGCTCATCACGTGGCGTCAGGCCACCGTGAGACAGGCTCCCCATTGAATCCCGTAATTATTTCAGCGCACGCACGCACGCCGTTCGCTCTTCAAGTGGAGAGACTGACGGGCACGCCGCTGTGTTCTTCCCTATAAATAATACTTCTCCCGGGCGCGACTGTGTACTCAAGCGGGTTTAATGAACTTGCACCCGACGGGCACCTATTGCTTCAGTTTACATTCTGCCACACAATCTACGGCCCCGTCGGGTGGCCCCAGAGGGGTTTTCATGAAACAGCCACACAGCACCTGGCGTCGGGTTGATCTTTGAACTTTTGGGGTTCACTTCTTTTTTTTGGGTCGGTTTTCGAGTGGCAGAATAAGTGCACCGGGGCGGCGGTCACGTGTCACAAGATTGGGTGTGCGTGTTCTGTTGGCTGTTTTCAGTCGCCGGGGTCGGTTCCTTCCCGATTATAGTGCGCTTTGATCGTTGCAAGAGCTTGTTCTGCTAAAATGGTGTAAAAATGAGAAAATGGCGATATTTGTCCATCGGCTACTTGTCACCACACACAGCCAGCCTGCTCAGTTTCCGTTCATTCGAGGCGTAACCAGTGATTGAGATAATAACATGCGATCGGCAGTGTTTAAGCCACAGCACACTGAGACCATTCAGGTGTCTGGTGAAACACGTCGTAATGACCCAGACGCATTCGTAAATGCAAGTTTAATGCACTTCACTTCTTCAAAAACCCAAATGGGTCGGTTTGGGGGCCCGTGTAGTTGTCTAATCGAATGTGTGGCGATGGTGAAGACAGTTCTGGTTTCACTGAGGGACTGAAACGCAACGCAGTGGCCGCGCACAATCGGCGCGCGGTAGCTTTCCGTGTGGTGCGCCGCCGGTTGGCGATGATTGGCGTTGATTACGTCCTGATTTCCTGACCCCGTTCCACGGAACCGCAGGGGGCGCAAACCATAGCAGCAGCAGCCGCAGCAGTGGCGTTTGGTCTCTTACCTCGACGATAGAAGCAGAACCGACAGTAGCAGGGCCGGGACCAGCCAGTCCCGTATCAACCGTTGCTTCATCGTTTTCCGGGTTGACGCGATAGACTCGACTTATTCGGGACACACGTTGGACGACACGTTCGAGGGAGATGGCTCTCCCAACTCGCTCCTTATCACGGACGACGCACTTCTGCGTAAGGCAATCACACGAAAACAAACAACGCACGACGCTGGACACAAGAAACGTTCACACGACTTTGGTTTCTTCTGCTGTTCGGCACAGCCTACTGCGACGCACGAACTCACGGGTTTCACGGATCTATTTTTTCCGGATCCAAAATCATTCACGGGTCACGGAATCGACGAAAGCGGGAACGAACACAACGAAAACGTCACTGAGAACTGCTGCGGGATCGTGCCGTCGGCAACTCATCGGTGGATCGAAGCCCGCTTGCTGGAATACAAGAAAGGATTTCGAGGTTAGGGCGCCAAGGACACTCCTGTTGTGGACCGACTGATAGCGTGAGTCTCGACGACGACGACGGTGGCAACGATGACGAAGTTAGTCCGGGACGCGATGTTGCCTCGTGAGCGGTCACCACGCAAGTGAAAACCGGTGCCGATAAAGTCCGATTCGCTCGGGGGCCCGGTTGTTCCCGATGACTCCGTCATTCGTCGTCACCGTCGTTGCCGTCGGTCGTGGAGCGTGGTCGTGGTTTTTGGAATCTAATGGTGTGCCTCTGCTCTAATGGCAGTTTTCCCCGCTAGCGGTGCGCCGTCGGAAAATGCTTGCATTCCGCCCGGTCGTCGGACTTTCAAAGTGGCAGGCATTTTCCTTACGTTCTGCGCAGAACCGCCTGAATGGTGTGTGGCGAGGCAAATGAATGCGCCCGCCGGTTGGAAGGAACGATTTGTTATGTCTTCGTTTGCCGGTCTACGTTCCACCTCTTCAATTGCAAAATAATGTGTCTTTGGACGTCCAAAATAGTATAGCTCAATATTTAGTAGAATTTCATGTTTTATGAACGCAATATGAAAAATTTTTGTACAGCTTTCGATTGATTGCATTGTCTTGCATTTTTGTGAACGAATGCTAAGTTACTGTTTAGTAATTCAAACCAGAGCGACTCATGTTCACGATATGTCCACGGAAATAGTGCTCGTTTGCCACCGGGTTGACCTTTGCGATTTGCGTAGGTTATTTATTAACATGCTGGGCTTCTGTTTTAACCCTACCGGCTTCCGGATGTGTCACGAAAGCATTCCTTGCTTTCGGCAAGAAGAGCTAAGGCTCTCCAGCATAATCCGGCCTCGTCGGCAAATACAGTTTACGGTAGACTCGTTAACTCGTTGCTTGAATTATGGTGCATCCTAATGCAAAAAAAAATTAGATTATGACACAACCCTAAAAACGACTTATGCTTGTTGGAGGAGCCACGTTTGTGGCTGAGTCGCGACGAAGCAATATTAAGTCACCAGACGGCCAGGTTGAGGTTTTTTGGGAACGCTAATTAAATTAATACCCCCCAAAGGCCCATCACTGCTGCCGTTCAAATATGTTTCTGGTGTACACCGAGCCATTTGGTACTTGCACGAAAGTTTCATGTTTCTTTTTTTTACATTTCTTTGGCCGCCGGTACACTAACGAGCCACGTACGTCCGTCACAGTAGATGTGTGTCGTACAACATCTGCCGGGGTTTTCATGCTGGAATACAAAAATAGGCACCGCCGAATAACGCACGGCCAGTACTCATTAACCTAGCAGCAGCTTAACCACTTCTGGCGGCGTAATTCATGGCTTGCTATTAAAACTAAACGCTTTCTCTCTAATACTTTCCCGGTGCGCCCGGTGTGTCCCCACCTTTTTTTCTCGCGCGATAATAATGAGCCTTGAAGTGTGCCTTCAGAGTCCGCTTTAGATTGCACCGTTGCCCGTTCACGCATCATTCTCGAAATCGATTGGTCTTCCGCCGCCGCCGCCGGTTTAGTTTCGCGCCCGGAGAGAAGCTTTCTGCTTGCCGGCGACAAGCCGGCATAAATTGTGTCACTTTAATTGGTCGTTTGGTGCGAATTTATTGTCAGTGGGTGGGCGCGCAACATCGATTGGAAAGCACGCATTCTCCATCTGCAGTGGGTAATTGAATTGGTCCCTGAAATAAATGGCCACAGATTGACGGCTCACTCGCAAGATGAGCGCGCGCGGTAATGGTTCTCTCCGCCAGCAGACAGTCGCCAATTAATATGCTGCTCATCGTTCAAGACTTGCGTTAGTAGGCTGTGTGCAATTAGATTCGTGGTTCATACATATGTAAAGTACAACACAGCAGCACACAGTAGGCAGGATGAGCGAAAGGAGTGAAGTCATCTCGCGCAGCATAAGTCAGTTCCGCGAACAAATCATCATTCTCTCGATCTCGATCCTCTCTCGCACACACGCGAAACTGCTTCCAACTATCGTGAATTTCGGAATTTTCCAAACACACACACACACACACACAGGTTCGGTGATGTTGCAACTGCAATGCACATCGACTGTCCGACGGGCACACGAAGCTGAATTTCTCCACAATTATCTTGCGTTGGCCGCGGGGATTCGGAGCCGGCTGTGTGTGGTGAACTCAAAATATCAAACCCAAACCAGCCCAGCGCATATGGGCTTGGATTCCCAATCGAAGCGGGCCAAAAAATTTAATGCACCAAAAATACCGCCGGACGCCGCGCCACTCCTTGTTAATGCTATTTCTTTTCGTGCATTTTTTTTGGTAATTCTCTTTTTGGGGCGCACCAAACCATGTGATCCACAAAGCGCATTTAATGCTCGCCCCGTGGCACAGACGCGATGGTGCGTTGCCTGCGGGAGGGAGGGTGGTCCCGGGACGGGTGTGGGGTGGTGCGCCTTGTCACTCGCCGCGCCGCTTTCGTTTCACCGATGCCGGCGATGCCGTGTTGTCCGGCAAAACCTGGTTTGCGTTTATTTTAGTGTTTTCATTTTTGGTGCCCCTTTTTTGTGAGACGCACCTTTCTGACGCCAGTCACTCATTCGCGTCCATAACACACGAACGGGAACCGCCGTTGCACCGTGAGCACGGGGTGTGGCAATCAATTATGCGACCCTGCGCAGGGTGGGTCAGCTGGCTGGCTGGCCTATGTTCTGTCCATCAAAAAATCACCCACATCCTCCCGTGACGGAACCGGAACACCTTCGCTTCCCGGTGGGAATTTAGCTAAAAACAAACCAATGCGCCTCGTTGCTGTGGAGGTCCACGGGAGTGCATTCCGAAAATGATATTTCGAAAATTGTTGACAGTACAATCGGTTTACGCGCTGCGTGCTGCGTGAATGATTATAAATGTACTTAGACAGCGTTGCGTGTCGAGGGATGGCCCCCGGAGCGTCGTAGCGCGTGTGTGTTTTATGCTTCTCATTGTTCAAAAAGAAAAGCGTATGGTGAAAGTTAGAACAAATAGATTCGCATCCACGCAATCACCCGGGACCATCGGGAGACTCGGTAGTGTGGCGGTCATACGCATTTTATGCTTTCGCGCGGGCAGAGAAACCTTGGCACGATTATTTGCCTTTTGCCAGTAATTTATTTGCAAGCCACCACCAAGCCGATGGGGTGAACAAAGGTTATCCATTGTTAGCGCTGGATAAAGAAGGAGCAGTCTCGCGCGCTTCGCGGCCGTGGCTGATGAGGTGTTGCTGAGGTTCAAGTGAATATGAGCTCGAAAAAAATCGCACCACTTTGCAGCAATTCGCACTAGCGAGAAGCCTTTTAGCTGCACCACAACTCATGTACGATAAACCGATCGTCCGAAGGTGTGATTAGAACCCAGCACCAAATGACGCGCATGATTGCCGTTTGGTTTCGCTGCCTACTAACGGACGGATGAGTGTCAAAGGTCACTTCACTGCAGCAGCGGCCGCATCGTTCTTCGTTCAAAGATATGTAATAGTTTCACGTTCACGCACACGATCGGTTCGGGAAACAATGGCCCCCGACAAGGTGAAGGAATCTTATCAACCTTCGCCCCTGATAAGCTCTCCGGCCCCGATTGGAGGGCCCCGGTGCGTTGTGAAATACCTACACCACCTCTCGCCATAGTAACCTTCAATAGCAACTCTCGCCTACTGTGTGTAGGAACTGCTTGGGCGTGCAAAAATCGCATCCATCGGATGACGTTTCCCGTTAATTTTCACTTTCCGTTCCACGGCGACGGACAGGTGATCACGCCAGCCAGCGGCCATCGATGCGCGCCCCGGAGCGAGCGAGACCACCGCGCCGGAGAGAAGACTAATGGCCTGTCTGGGGGCTCCTCCGGCCGCATACCACATATGGATTGCATTATCCTTGCACACAGACACACACATGGGTTGAGCCGGATGTGGTGTGGTCAACTCGTGGCTCGTGGGCTGTGTTGGGCATATTGTTTTACACCTCCGTGTGAGACCGCATTCGCCTCGTTCGTGCGCCATTCTAGCGGCGCGCGCGTGTTCCGGTTTTCACCAACCTACGGCAATTAGTGGCGCGGGGTGATCTTCTCACTTTTGTACGACACACGCCAAAACCACAAGGGCCATCGGATTCACGGATCGGAGCTTCTCGTTTTGTGATTGTCGTTTCTGGATGATGTTCCAGCTCTCCTTGAAAACACTGCGATTAACCCGTTTTCCAGTAGAAATCATGCGGCGGCGGTAAACGTACGGCGAAACGCCACAAACTCACATTACGACTCGATCACGGCCCGAACACAACTACACGTGCCGTGCCACACCGGGACCGGAGCAGACGTGTGCCCTCGCGCCGCAGATTCATCCGCGTCCGGGTGAGGGAACAAGACGAAAAATGGTGGTGCTGCACCCCTGCCGCCGCCGCCGCGTCACGACACGCACTCAAAGACACGGCGCACTATGGGGAAAAGGCGGTCATAAGTCAACCTTAAAACTGAGGGTTTTAGTTATATTAGCCTAAAATAGATAAGTTATCTATGACAAATCCGAATTTTTAGCCTTCCATGTTGCGCAGATGCCGAGAATTCATCTGTCAAAGTCGAAAGAGTGATAAAAATGGCTCGACCAACCCAACTCAAACCAACTCAAACCAACCAACTATACTTGAACACTTGTATTACACATAAAAAGTTGAATTTAATCAAAACACATGCAAAAAAACAAAAACGTTGAAAAAGTCCGCCTGAAACAAATATGTCCGCCTGTTTAATACAAATTCTCTACTGTGCGGCGGTGCTGGCTTCCATCACTCATACCAGGAAACGGCCGATCTTCGAACCGTTCTCCGGGTCGCGGGTTGTGCCGTGGCGTGGTGTGCGGTTACATGCTCGTACCATCATGAACCAGGCATGATGCGAGTGAATCGAACGACGCCTTCACCGATGAAACGGATGTCGAACGCACGATTGCGACTGCCAATGCGAAATGAACTCCGGATGGCCAGACAGAGCGATGAATTTCGGAAATGTATGGCTTGCGAATTGAATTTTCACTTTCCTCGGAACGTTGGTTTTTTGCCCGGCGCTGGACGAACAGAAGAACGTATGTTTTCAGTTGTTCGATATGTTACATGTATGTTGCTACAGCACCAAGGATCAAGGCAGGCGCGGGCATTGCTCTACGGGGAAGAAAATGTATTTTGTAAACTATTTAGACGATCATCTTCTAATTTAATTACACTTTCACCGAAGTAAATTAAACGTCATCCACTAGTCCTTCGGGGGTAGCTAATGGTCTTAATTTACATTTTTCGCCTATCATCTTCCTCTTCGCCTATCTTCTACAAAAGCTTATGATGCAAAGCGCCTGTCAAATCATCCGTTTGCAGTTGACATTCAAAATGGACGACTAGATGCGCTTTCTCCGAGGATAGGATCAATACAATCCACTGCTTGCAAAATTAAATAAATATTTCCCTTAACTGACATTACCTTGCCGCCTGTGCGCATTGTAAGCCCCTGTGCATCTAAATATTGCTGCACTGCCGCGCATCGTCCTCAACGCGCTCTGCTAATGAAGCGGAGAGGTGCCTACGAATGGCTCCCCAGCTTAATGCCGGGATTCGCCCGAAAGGAAGTTCCTGTGGAGATGTGCTTTGCATAATAACAAAACAAAAACTGCACCGCTCAGCCAGTTCCCAATCGTTTAGGCAGGCGGCGGCACACCTTTAAAACCCAGCTCACCCCAAAACCGCCACTTACTTTAGGCACTACTTGGGCTGGGTAAGTCTCAATTGAATTGTAACCGTAACGAAATTTATTATAATCCTCTCACTCTGCCGTTCTTTCGTCCCTTCGCTAATACGGTGCCTCTATTAATTGTTATACCATCACCGCAAGCAAATTGCGAACAGGACTCACGGTTCGGCACGGTCAGAGCAGAGAAAGAACGGTGGTCTGGGGACCGTTTTATGGCGTGAGGGGACCTTTGCCAATGTTATTCGCTATTTTGTGCCCAGCGGCCATTTTTTTTTTGCTTTCCGTTCGCTGGGCAAATATTGTCCCGCGGGTGTTGTTGGAGTTCGATCAGGCGCACGGCGGCACGACGTTCCTTCCGATTTGCCGTTTGTAGTCGTCCCTGCATCACGTTTTAAGGTCGCCTGAAGTGTACTGTTTGGTGCAGCTAATTCTGGCGCACCGCAACGAGGGAGAAAGAATAATACACATTCCGACGACGCCGAAAGGAAAGGTTGTTATAATCTATCTTCTTCTATATATATAAAATTCAAGTTCTGTCTGTATGTCTCAAGTAAACTCCGAAACTACTGGACCGATTGACTCGAAATTTGGTATACAGGGGTTTTAGGGGCCGGGGAGTGTCGTTATCATGGTTAGAAACCCCTCACCCCCCTCTTTCTTTGCCCTCCCATACAACTAACAGTTAAAAACATCAATTACTCCACAAGTTATGAATCGAATTTCATCAAAACTTGCACAATGGTTGCTGGTCACCTGAGAAACCATGTGACAAAATTTGGTCCTTGCAGGACGAGGGGAAGGGGGGGTCCCCATACAACCCCAATCCTTAAAATACGTCCTAGGGCAATATGGGTATCGTTTCTTAGGTTTTGGTGGTCTCTAAATCGATTGGTTTCCCTTAAAAGCCTTTTCCTTCCTTCTTTCACCTATCACCACTCTTCATTCCATCCATCTTGAAGTAGTGTGATGTTGGGGGGAACTGCGTAGTTTGTGTTTAATTTTTAAAGAAGGTGAGAAAGAGAGGAAGAGAGAGATAGAGAGGGAAAGAAAGATAGAGAGAGAGAGAAAGAGAGAGAGAGAGAGTGAGAAAGAGATGGGTAGAGAGAGAGAAAGAAAGAGAGAGATAGCAACGGACTGCTACAGCCTTCTAGATTTCAATTAGGATCATACGTATAGTAGAAAAAGTACATTTCACACCTCCCGGGAGAGGGGCTCTCATACAAACATAACAAAAAATTCAGCATAATTCGGGTTATTTTCGAACAAATCGAACCAAATTCTGCAGGTGGGAGTTTTTGGAAAGAGGAAATGTTCTGGTGAATTTTTGAAACCCTTCGCCACTTTACAAAGGGTGGCTCGCATACAAAATTAGGGTAAATTGCAGCAAAATTCGAAAAGTGTTCAAACAATTTGAGTCAAATTTAGCTGGTGCGAGTTTCGCCATGTATCCAACGGGAAGCGGGAAGGAAAGCCAATCAGATACACCACCGGGAAGCCCTATCATTCGGAACAGAGTAACGGGAGGAGGAAAGGGAAACTGAACAAATACGTCATCGGGAAGCCCGATCGTCTGAAAAGTAGAAGTAACGGGAAATGCAAAGGGAAGCTGATCGGATACATCACCAGGAAGTCCGTTGAAACGTCGGATAATCGAGAAATGAGGATGAAATGAGGCGTGGCAACGCGCGCCGGGATCAGCTAGTTTAAATTATAATTTTTGAAATGTGAAATTTTGTACAGCAACTTCAAACAGTTTCAAACCAACAAAATGATACTTTTTATAAAAAGGATCCAACATATTGAACTCCTCTGGCTCTGCGGAATACGTTTGCAAATTTCGGTTCCCTTCGCTGGGGCTGCATTTTATGGCTCATCGCTACACTCCGCTCAAGGATTCGCTCCTAAAAATATTCTTGCGGATGCGAACTAGCGTGGCCCTCACACGACACTTTAGTTTCCTGTTCGGACCGGAGCTCTCTAGTTCGCTGTGCCGCATGAAAGATTCCCGCCGGACGTGGTCCTTTTTGCGTCTTCCCCTTTGTATTTCCGATATCCTGATAGGGAAAATCAATTTGCACGAGAGTTATGCACCCGGGGCACCGGGCCAAACCAGACCAGACCAGAACTAACGATTATTTTTTTATTCCGCATACCGAAATAAAAGAATGTCGCACCCCCCCGGTATTGGTGCGAAAAAACACGGGAACACTCCAGAGAGCCGGACAATAGTGGTGTTCGATCGAGCAGTGCTTGTGGATCCTTTCTTCAACCCACGGAACAATCCGGGTTCTGTTGTGGTCTTGTAGAACTACTTTGCTTTTGGAAACTACTTGCGCGTGAAAACAATACCGTCTCCTTGTTTGGATGGTGTGTCTGGAGATGGGTTCTCGCCCGCTCCGGCCGGGTTTGCGCGCCGTATCGATCCAGTGTCTCGTTTTGAATGTCAACCGTCCACAGGAATAGGAACAAGGTTGAATTTATTTAGTCTTCCCGCTGCCCGTCCGTCCGTCCGGTTGATGACGGGGCGGTGTGTCCCAGGAAACAACCTGGGTGTGGCGCCCTTCGGAGGTTCGTGTTAAATTATTGGCATCTTGCGATTTGTGCCGCGCACGCCATCATAAAACGCCAACACCCAGGAAAACAGGGGCC
Organism: Anopheles cruzii; assembly: GCF_943734635.1. Taxonomy (NCBI): domain Eukaryota; kingdom Metazoa; phylum Arthropoda; class Insecta; order Diptera; family Culicidae; genus Anopheles; species Anopheles cruzii. The sequence continues at coordinate 480,432 of NC_069144.1, forward strand.
GATGGTAGGATTTGTTTTATTTTTAAGGACAAATCCCCCAAAAACTATCGCCCAGAACGGTCGGTTCGGTGGCGGCCATATTTCAGGATGTAAATACACACAGACGTTTCGGGCGTTATGTGTCTGTCTGGCCAACAAAGTTGCCTCGGAATGGAGGAAGCATCGAGCAAAAACTCTACGATTCGCGGGTGTGCGGGCGGCTTCCATCCAGACTCTGCTGTCCCGAGTTATGGTCCCGACCTTAGCCTTGGCTCACCACCGTTCTCGACGGGTGTCGACTGGAAGGAGTTGGATGGATGTACCAGCAAAAAATGAACCAATCTAAGGGGAATTAAGAGGGATGGACCTACTTCGGCGGTATTATTTCCTGCACGGCGAAGGGTTCCAAACGACGCATCACCAGCAGAAAGGGACGGCTCAAGAGTGGTCGTCGGTCGGTCCCCCTCCGGTTGCTTATCGCGATGCGCTCTGGTGTTAGGGTGCTAATGTCGATTTTCGCTAATGAGTACGGACGATCGTTTCAATTAAGTTAAAGTGTGATTCCTGGAAACCTAATGCCGACCATGAAGTTGTTGACGTCCGACCGACTCTCTTGACGCCCGGCATGACGATGATGCTGCGCCCTCGACTTCCTCCATTGTGTGTCCCTAACGGACAGAAAACTTCCATGGCATAATGTGAGGGTCTCGGACGCCATTTGTTGTTTTTCGGGATGGCCTCGCAGCGGAATGTGACTGATCTTTTGCCCATTCGAAAACAATCATTTTCGTGCCACAAAACGCGTCGGGGAGTTTGTTGTAGTTCCCAAACTCCTCGAATCCGGCTTTGTTTTGGGTTGTTTTTATTCTTATTTCGGACGGCGCGTGTTTATTGAAATGAGGCAAACAATGGGCGCTCTTCAAAGGGGTCAACAGAGAGGGGTCGCTATTATTTTTCAATCAAAAGTTTTTATTTTATGCCAAAAGCTGCCATGGGGGACCCGTTTCCGTTCTTTTGGTGCGAATGTTGAAAAGGGATATGATTTATGTTATGCGATTGATGAGTGCTCCTCCGGAGTGTTGGCCAGGTTGCGTGTGCAGCAATTATGGAAATTAAAATGAAACTTCGAAAGACATTGTTGAGTAAGTTTATTGATGTAAATTTCAACCAATTATAATGTAAAAACGATAGACTTCATAAAACAATTGTCTTACCGTGAACTTAAAATCGTGTGCGATCTTCTCGGCTACAAATGTCCCTTTTACGGTCGGCTGAATGTAAAATGTAATGAAATATTATTTAAATTTTTACCAAACCTCTTCTGCCAGTTCGTGGCCATACCGTAACGTCGTTCTGATTCCTGCAAACGATTCCACGTGTCGTTTACCATATTGTGTCACGGCCGGAGACATATGGGGCTGGACATTACGACCCCTTTTTTCACGCTCCAAAAGGATTCTCTCCGATTGACGATCTGCATCCAATAGCAGCAGCAGTGGCAAAAAGTCATAATTGCCGTCACGACCACCGTATGTGACAGTGGCAATCTTTTCCAATATTTATCATTAGCCAAGCATCGATTTCCGACGGCGGCACCGTTGTCGGTGTTGTATGGTTCCATTCCAAACGCAACCAAATGGCCAATTCCAGCCAATTGCCCACATCGCCTAGCGTCTCGTGAGCTTCATATGCAGAGCATCGTCATCAGCGTTATGATTTTTGCCTGGCCGTCCCGTGGTTCATGAATTTTTCAATCGATAGAGTCAGACACCTCTCGGTCGCCGGTGGCACCACCTCCACCACGGTCGAATTCGGAGGCGAAGCCGCAGCTCTGAAGTCGGGTTTACCGGCGCGAACTCCCTCGCCAACACGGTCCCCGCGCGACCAACCGAAAACCTGACAGATGTTTGTTTAATTAGAACATGCTGGAGAACCGGCTGGCGACTGTGAGATGTCCCCGTGTGGGCCAGCTGCCGGTGTGTTCCAGGATAACCCTGGCCGATTCGACACCTCCTCTTGAATACACTCTCTCCGGTCGAAACGGATAACCGGAGACCCGCAGGATGTCGTACCGGATGAACTTCATAATCAACACACACACAGTGTGTGAGAGACTCTCGGTCCGTGCTGCTGGTTATGGCCAACCCCCACCCCAAAACATCGACAGGGGAATCCAGAATATTGTTTCTATCACACAGCGATAGAGAGAGAGAGAGAGATGGTGGGAAGTCAATTGTGTGTCCGCGAGTGAACCGCTTTACACTCTGGCCACCGGAAGTCGAAAGCCATTGCGTATGAAAGGAGACTGCACTCCGACTCTCTTCTCTGACCCTTTTTTGACTCACTTCTGGCGAGGGTCTCGAGGCCGCTAATCGGCTTTCGTCGTTGTAGTTGGACGGATTTGTTCCAGCACAATTGCTTTTGGAACAGCAGGATACGGCGCGAGGATGGCGTTAAAGACCTAAGGTGTCGAAGGGGCAAAATTGAGCAAATTATCGTGCTTAGGTTTAGGTAATAGCCGAACGTGGGGAACGAATATGGTTGTGACCAAGACCCGCGGTTTTGTGGCTAAGAAGCGAGACGTATGTCGTTTCTTGGGAAGGAACACTTTCCATGAAAGTTTTTCCGGACGAAGACAAAGAGTAATAACTTACGGACTAACCTGGACTACGGTTGCACGATAGTTTGATCTTGAAAACTTACCCAACCCGAAGAGCTCTTTGGTTTTATTTGTTACTCAAACCAGGAAAATGGGCCATTGTCTGAAACTGAAGTTTTATCCAAATTTGCTAGGCTACTATGATCGCTTTTACCTCGCCTTGGGAACATCTTATACACGGCCCTCTCGTCTTATTATAAGCTCAATCGGGTTAAAAGCAAAGTAAAATGTCATGGTTTTATGGAAGCAGCTGATTTCAGAACCATAAATAACGCTCCTGATGCGAATCTGAAGACATTTTTTCACGGTCACGTCTATCGCATGTCATTGACAGCGGAAAACAAGAGTCAGCGATTGCTTGTTGAATCGATACACTTCTTTCGCGACGACAGCGACAAACAAGGACACCGTGGCCGTGGCTTCTTCGTGCTACAGCCGTTCCTCCCTGTATCTCCCAGAGCCCATGCAGCAAAAGCGTTCAAAAATTAACCCTTACATCTTTTCTTTTCGATTACAGTACTGCAATGGTGGCGATTTAGCGGACTATCTGGCAGTGAAGGGAACTCTTAGCGAAGACACGATACGACTGTTCCTCGGCCAGCTCGGTAAGTCGGCGGGGGGAGGGGACCAAATCACGGTAAACGAGTTGGAGCTATAAAGAAACCACAGCGGTGAACAACGAACGTACGGATAAAACTTCCACCCAAAAGCTACAAGCTCTGGGTGTTCCGACTTTACGACCACTAACCACCCCACGTTCAAGGTGTAAAGCTAGCACCACAAACCACTTAACGCTGTTTACGATCCGATCCTTTCGATGGGGAGTTTTCTTTTCCACGGTTGGGTTTTTTATTCAACAAAACCCAGCATCCTCACGTCTGTTTCGCTTCCGCATTTTCAGCCAATGCAATGAAAGCCCTCTACCAGGCCGGTGTGGTGCACCGGGACTTGAAGCCGCAAAATATCCTCCTGTCGCACAACTGCGGCAAGGGGCTGCCAGTTCCGGCCAAGATTACTCTTAAGATAGCCGACTTTGGGTTTGCACGGTTTCTACAGGATGGAAATATGGCAGCAACCCTGTGCGGATCTCCGATGTACATGGTGAGTTGATGGATACAAGAGTGTATATCGATTTTTTAACCGTCTTTTCATTGGTTTTAGGCTCCGGAAGTGATCATGTCACTGCAGTACGATGCCAAGGCGGATCTCTGGTCCCTGGGGACCATCGTTTTCCAGTGTCTCACCGGGAAGGCACCATTCCAGGCGCACACGCCGCAGGAGCTGAAAATGTTCTACGAACGCAATGCCAGCCTCGCCCCGAAGTATGCTTTGGGACGCCACTAGGCTGGATATCATTTTTTTAATTGTCTGACCCCCTTTCCCTCGTTCCAGGATTCCATCCGGCACTTCCAACGAGCTCACGGACCTACTGATGGGGCTGTTGCGGCGCAATTCGAAGGAACGTATGAACTTTGATACCTTCTTCAATCATGCCTTCCTGCCGCGGGCCCAGACGCCGCAAAGTCACAATGGTTAGTGGACCTTGCACCTCGGGTTGCCACAATTGTACAGTCGTCTAATCATCGTTCTTTCCGGGTTCTCCGCTAGATCCAGCTCAACTACCCGGTACGACTACGACTCATTTTGCGGCTGCAGGCAAACTGAACAGTCCCCACCAGAAGACGGCACCGGTAACACTGCAACAGCACCAGCAACAGCAGCAGCAGCAAAAACATCTCCAGCAAATGAATCAACCACCACAGCATCATCAACCACAGCAGCAGCAGCAGCATGACCAGCAACACATAACTCAGGTGCAGCAGCAGCAGCAGCAACAACACCATCAGCAGCTGCAGCAGCAGCAAAAGCAGCTGCAGGAGTTGCAGAAGCAGCAAACGGTTGAAAATAACAACGGTAAGCCGCATGCCTTTATGTTTATTAAGATATGCGCACGAATTTATCTATAGTTAGCTAACTTTTTGCAGCAATTTTGAACGAAAATTTCGCTAATTTTAATTGAGTGACGATTGAAGATGACGTCACAGAATCTCGCGTTTTATAAAGACCCGTTCGGAGACTGAAGCCAGTGCTGGGACGCCTTACGATTCGTTAATGAATTTGAAGCGCACGTGCACAAAGTACGTCCATTCAGTACTTGGCACTTGGGTAAGAGGGCGGTTTTTCTCTATCCCGAATTTCTTGCTACGGGCGGCGACGGCGGGAGGTGTTACGAATAAAAATAGATCTTCAAGTCGAGTGCATATCTTTGTGCAATCTGTCACTGGCGTACTGCCTGTCCGCTCATATTCCGTCGATGCGGTTCTGACTTTCACCTTTTTGCTGGGATGCAAGTAGTTGTCTTGCGCCCGTCCGTTTCGTTGTCGTTGTCAACGAAGTGCAACGAATACGGTAACCCGCAGTTCGCCTTCAACCATCGACGGTGGTTTGTGAAAAGTTCCCTGTCTAAGGGCCCGTGAGCTTGAAATAGGGTCGCGAATCGAAGTACGACGATTAGATTATGGTTGTTTTTCATTGTTCCGATCCGGATTCTACGGCAGTTGAAGCTAAAAGTTAACCCTCCTATTCTGTTCGGTAGTGCCGCTTGCTGAGATTGACGACAGTGTGGCAACGCTCAGTGCAAACAACACATCCAACAGCAGCCCGGAAGAGTCGGATGATTTTGTCCTAGTGCCCAACAATCTCCCGGTCGATCCCTGCCATGGTGGTGGTGGCGGTAGCTACGACAAGAGGTAAGAAATATTGTCCCACTTTACCGAGCACCAGCTAATGGGATCCGTTTTCTTTTCGCCGGCAACAGTAAACCTGCTCGAGTGCCTCAACCAATGTCCCAGGCCCAGGCGAGTCCTCCCCGACCAAGCACGCTTCTGATCTCGGAACCGAAACCCGTACCGACTGCTGCGCGCAAAGTGTCCCGTCCTCAGGCGCAAACACCACCAAAGGTAAGGAAGCTGCCAAATACCCCGCCGAAGGTGGTCAATTAATAGTCCCCACCCCCCTTCCCCACAGAACAATTCCATACCTCGATCGGAGCCGATTAACATGAAGCGATCGGAGCATCGAAGTAGCAACTGTGATATCCGATCGATTTCACCGCCGGCGGTGCAGTTTGCGATCGGGACGCCACCGTCGTGCGGGCGCCGCCGATCCGCGTCCGGTGGTTCGCTCTCCGAAACACCACCACCGCCCAACTGTTGGACCGTCAGTCCGGCCTCGCACCAGTCGCCTCTGCGTCGCTCCGGAACCAGTTCGCCCGTGCTGACGAATGCACTGTCGAAACTTCCGGCGCTCGGTAGTCCCACGTTGCTGACCGGTACGGATAATAACAACCACCATCGCGCCACCGGCCATCCGTTGACGGCGCGTGCGTTCACGCTACCGGAAATGGGCGCGACTGGTGGGCTGCAGAGCTACCTAGACGATCACAACATGGACGATCATCCGATCAACTTCCACGCACCGGAGCTGCATGCGGAAACCCTGCTGGACGTACGTAGACCGAAATCCCCATGTTTTACGCGTCCTCTATAAACAGCGCTCCCCGCATTTTCTTCCACAGCGCGATCACAACGAAACGCTGGCGAAACTGAACTTCGTCATCGCGCTGACCGACTGCATACTGGAGGTGGCCGATTCGCGCTGTGCGCCCCTCTCGGCCCTGATGTCTGCTGACGCGCAACCGATGGTCCCTCACCCGCCGGAGCACTGCAAGCGGGCCGAGCGGCTGGTACTGCTGGTGCGCGCGCTCCATCTGCTGTCGTCCGGACTGAATCTCGCCTCGTCCCAGATACAGGCCGGGCATCTGAAACCCTCCAACAGTGTTAAGAACGGTCCGTAAACGGAGCAGGAGTGCACGGAACTGCCGCCACCTTTATGATGAATCCGTCAATTATACTCCGTTTTGTTCCCTTTACAGCGCTGACCATGATGCACGCTAAATATCGCTCGACGCTGATCGAATCGAAAAAGCTAAACGGGACCGGTTTGCTGCAGCGGGCCAATGCAAGCAACATTACCGCCGATAAAATTCTCTACGATTACGCGATACAAATGGTACGTAATTGATGGGACGAGTATTAAACACGTTACCGTAACCTTCGCCTTTTCGCCATTCCATTTTCATAGTGTGAGGCTGCGGCTCTGGACGAACTGTTCAACAAACCGGCGGAGTGTTTCCCACGGTACCAGTCGGCTCAAATTCTACTGCACTCGCTGGCGCAGAAATGTAAACATCCACAGGACAAGATATTGCTCTCGAGATGTAAGTGTTGTACGCCCAGTGCGCAAAAAGGCGTAAAATTATCGCCATTTCCCGCCATTGCTTTCAGACAAAGATGCTGTCGAAAAACGGCTGTACATATTGAAAGGGCAAGGTTACATCTACACCACTGACGAGCTATCCTGAATGCAGGCTACCAATGGCTGGACCCTCGATGCCAATAGCCCTAAGTTCGATTACGTATGCTGCTGAACCTCGGCAAGCCTCGGCCACATCATCAGACTTTACTTTGGAACAAGGAAAAACAGTTAAACGTTTACCCCCACGGCTCATGATCGGATTGTTTTACTTGCATTTGATCGAAAAAGTGGAAGCGAAGAAAGGGAAAAGAACACATTTGTTTCACACACACACGATCGATTCGATCCTGATTGAGGTTGTAAATACTGAGAAGAGTCCCTTGGCCCATGCGTTACGTTAGTTTTTTTCGGCAAAACCCGCAACGACAGATGATGAACAGTCCATTAGAATCAGTAACTGATTTCTGTTGCTCCAAACGCCGAACCGAAGGCGCACGGACAAAGGAGAATACAAACATTAGGTAGATAAAGTGGTTCTGCCTTAGATTTGTAAATAACAGAGTTTCTTACCAGCTTTTCCGATAGTAATTTTCACGCTAAGGGGTCACGCTAAGGCGCAGTATTAAATGCAGAGAGAAGCTACATCTCCCGCACTACACACTGTGTAAGCTATGTAATTCGCAAATGTATTTTCTTTCACTGTAAGCGATCGGACGTGTTCTGGGAAAATGTTTAAACATTATTGGAAAGCCAAACGAAAACGTTGAAATAGTTTCGCTGCTCTAGAAACCACAAATAATTATCTGGGTCAGCTCAGTCGATGTCAAACTTCGAACGAAAAATACGTGAGTCACTTTACCATCATGTACGGCTGGAGATCGAGGCTGTCGAGTCTCGACTCAGAAGGACACCAACGTGTGATAGCAGTGCGGCGCTCGAGATCGAGATCGCCAATGGAGCGTGTGGCGAAAGTGATAAAAACGGGATGGAATCGTGCATGCATAGATAAGGGGGGCAGTGTGTGAATGTTGGCGGAAATTGCGCTTTTTATTCTAATTTGCTGCCTTTCACGACCTACCTATAGGGATAAGAAAACAAATATAATACTAATAAAACCCCCAGATACATGATAGTACCTAAGTACAAATTCGAGAAAAGGTAAACACATAAAATGGGCCCCCCGATAGAGCAAGGCTGCGGAATAGATGGCGCAAGACAGGGCCGCTAACCTGCGTGTAGCATTGTGTACTCATGGATAATTCCACTAAAATGCCCTCTAAAGTGTAATGTTTTCTAAAAATCGTGACTCGGCGGATGAAATTACATCGCGAGCCCATCACAACCTGGCCATGGAGTGGACTATGGATGCAAGAACGAGAAGAAGGACAAATAAACATTATTCATGACATCAGATCAGAAAGTGGCCGAAAAAGGGTGTGGAGTCGTTCACACAATAAACGTCTATATATAAAATGATGTTATCCATCCGGGTGGAATGAAGTTTAAAGCTAACTACCAACCAACTGAAACACACCTAAGCCAAACTTCGTGAATCGGCAACGACACTAAAGCTCACCACCTCAGCAAGCTATGCGCGATAGGTTCACTTCGACTTGGCTTTGTCCGCGTCCTTACTGATCGATGATCTTAGGCGGGGACTGTGCAAAGTGCAAACAAGGATAATCCTCACGGCGGCCGCTGCAAGCTGGCTGCAGTTGCGAGTAACCTAGTCTAATAAGGTCCTACTGTCGACAGTGCTCACAAAAGATCACGGGCGTCGCGCCAGCGGTGTGTCTTATGCGGCGTGTCACGTAAATAAACCAAATGCAAGAAACCTAACAAAAAGATGATGAATAAAAATGTATAATCAAGTATAATAAAATCATCCAATTCTTTTCATTCATCGTGCTCCTACATTCAAGGGTCAGAACATGTTTTGGCTATCCATGCCGTTGCTGGATACGCTGGCTTTGTTTTGCTCCATCGTTCTCGCTGATAATGCGGCAGGGCTTTCTGATAAAGAGAACTTACGTTTACAACGCCATTTCTCCGCGTCGTGGGTGGGCGTTTCGAGAAGCTATCAGACGAACTCGACCAGACGGTATGGCGACGTGAGGCAGATGGATCGTGCACTCGAACCATCGTGTTCCAAAGCCGGTTGTATGTGCTCAAATTTGTTACAAAGCCCAACGTGTTTATCCGTTAAACCGTTGGAAAGATGATACATACGCAGTTTAATAATTTACCATGATCCCCTGCAACGATTGCTCAACAACAACAAGTGTGATCCGAATGTTTGTAATTACTTTAAGGCTCTTCGCGTCACGAAGCCGGCCGAAAAAGCAGCGGATCGCGCTCACTTGCTGGATGTGCCGCACAATTTGATCCCAAGCATGGCTAAGTTTGATCTTAAATCAAACGTTTTAATGTTCCGTTTCCCAGGCCCAAACTCACACACACACATCGCACTAGAAGGTTCACTTCCTTGCACAATAATTTATTGGTGGAACGAATTCGGAGAAGCAAGTGTTTCGTGAGCCGGACGAACTGTAAACACGGACGACCGATGTCGTAAACCCGGAGCATGAACATTTCTAATTTTCGTTGATGCCTATCTTAAAGATTTGACACATTCGGGAACGCATTTGAAAACGACCCTTTGCCCTTTTTTGTGTTGGTTAGTGAAGAGTCGTAAAATTGACGCCGGCTACGAAACCCGTGTCGAATTTGTTGGCCTTTCTCCACAGGGTCATGTTTCGCTGTGGAGCTTACAGACAAATATAGTGACAATTTGGTTTATTGGTTGTACAACTATTGCTTTCAAACTACAAAATTTATATTCCTTAAGCTGAAACTAGGCGAGAGAGTAATAAATTCGGTAAACAAATCGTATGCCACACGAACTATTTGCGTATTTTGCCTTTTTTGTGATTTTCCCTCAAATGTTGTGTGTGTTTTCAAGTTTTTTCATTCTAATCAGCCAACACGTGTCGAGTTTACGACGGAATCGCTGTATCAATATTTAGTGTTAGTTCTCCAAACTTCCACGAAAGGTTGGCACGATGATAAGGTTGGCCATCGGGACACCTTTTGTTGTTGGCCATTCTTTCCTTCCTTCCTGCCTTTTGTTTTGCTGTTGGCCCTTGGACACTGTGTGTGTGTGGGTTTCCGGCGAATGTTGCTAAATTACTAGCAGACGAAGTCCCTGGTGGCGAAACACCCAACCCGGGAACCCAACTGTGCGTCCTTTGGCCAGGGCCAGGACTGGTCTGGCTTTTGTGTTGCGCTCGCGCGTGTACCGCCCGTCGCCGTATATTTACCCAACTGGTGTCTTCCAGTTGGTCTCGCCGGCACCCTGCGCTTATCACCACCCGCGCCACGCCGCGCCGTGTCCTACGCACACGTGTCCTCTGTTTGCCGGGGATGATTTTCTGTTTATTTCTGCGTTCCGCGCACTAAAAAGGGCAAAACGAAACACGAAATAGGTGTAAAACGGTGGCGCAGAAATCGATCGGCACCGGACGGGCGGCGCCGATCCGTTTCCGACGAAGGCGAAGGCCAGACGCGATCGTGCACGACGACGCGAGCGGCTCTCTCTCTCTATCGCATTGCATAGAACTCCACGCGATCCTGTGTCGCTTTTCGAGATCGTATGCGAGTGCGAGAAAAAGCAAACAAGGATTGGGACGGCGCACACATACACACACACACGTGCGCGCTGTTGGTGGCCGTGTTGTTCTTTGCGCCTTCTCAGCAGAAACCCGGCCTCGGTTTGAAAGCCCCGATGAATGTTTTCCTTTTGTTGTGTATCGGCATTTCGTTCGGCGCTGCGTTCGGTTCGGTCAGGTTATAAAATATGCCGGCAGTTCGGAAAGTTCTGTTAGTTGTGTGTGAGTCGTGTTATCATCGGTATCGTGCGATATCTGCCGCCGCCGGTTGATCTAGTGCTGACTAGAATTCGTCAGCGAGGATTAGGACATCCGTATTTCCTCCCCAAAGCGTGCCAAGTGAATCGCGAACTCCAGTAGGATCTGGTGCAATACAAACGCCACTCGGCTTAGGTCAGTCGGGTCCTGAATGAATCATGTGTGTGCCCTAAAAAGAGCAGTGAAATGCAATCGAAATGTGTCAGCGGTCCGTTATCTTTGCTTGCGCGTTAGACGCCCGCGATGTGTAATATTAGACAACATCGTAAAGTGAGTAAATTGCCGGCCCGTATCACGTCATAAACGTGAGTTTGGACCCACAATCACGGTCTAGGCTCGGCCCCATCGCCGCCGCCATTAGCAGGAAGTGTACTGCGCGCGAACCCCGCGATTGCTGAAAAGAAGACACGCTACACGGCGGTCTGACTGCCCAAAGAGTGACTGGCACGGGCTCGGCGGCTTTGCAACCCTTTTATATTGGCCCGGGTCCCGGGCTGTGGCTTATCAGAAAAAATAGGCGGCGAGGAAAATAAATGTGCTGATATGGGAGAAGGAACGCCACAGCGCGCGGCGAAGGCACAGTGACACTGTGACATGTGGAGGTTATCATCATCGCCTACCCGGACCGGGGCCAGCTTAGTAGAACCGTTGATTTGAAGGCGAGCGCGTGGTGCGCATAGAACGTAGTAGCCGAGCGTAGAACGTAGTGTGCCAATTGAAGAGGATCGGCCTAATCCGCCCCACCTCGGTGTGATCGACGAGTAACGGGATACTGTTTTGACACTAACCGGCCAGTGATATCGGTTGTCCCGGAGCCCCGGAAAGTGACGGCCGCGTCATGTTGCAGCGATTTGCACAGTCAGCAGCACAGCGACCTGGGCGTTCCGGGAAAAAATACGCTCACAAAGGACCGTAGAAAGGAAGTGTTCCGTTATTTGCAGCAGTGTTTTGTCGAGGGCCACCCACAGGTTACAAAAGAGCGAGCAAACTACAAAAAGCAAACGTGAACAATCCTGTCGCTCCCCCGGCTAATACCCCGAAGTGGTTCTCATCGCAAATCCGGTGCTGAGACGATCAATCACGATCGTACAGGTATGTTGTCACTTGCGGTGCGGTAATAGCGGCAAACATTTCGCCATTGCCCTGGCTTTGACCCTTGTTTATGTTTATGTTTGTGCAGCACGTGTTCTTTGACTTTTTGGGGCGTTCGCGGGGCCCGGCACTCGTGCCATTATCACCCCCGTGTCCCACGATTGGTTCACCGGTGTTGTTTCGGTGGAAAGAAGGAATTGATTGACTCGGGAAATGGCGAGCAGAACGCGCATTCTTATTCCCCCCGGTCCCGGTGACGCATTCTCCGGAGGGCACACGCGGACACACTATCTCCTCTGCACTCTGTCGCCCCCGGACCACGTGCTCCGGCTCCAGAATATGCTCGCTCAGCCTCTAAGCCGATGCTGAAATTTCTCGCGCTTATCAGTTCGGCAGGGAATGCGTGTCGCGGGACTGCAACTCAAAAAGAAAGAAATCATGTAACGTCATTCAACGAAGGGGAACCATGAGCGGGCCGGGGCGTACGAATTTAAGGGATGGCCGAAAATGATCGCTGCGTAAATTTCAGAGGCCGCGATCCTCGATCAAACTGATCAAACAGATACTAGAGCATACGTTAAACAAGGCCAAGCCCCCCTTCCAAACAGTAACGGCACGGCACACAGACGGCGCGCAGGTACTGCATTTCCACGTAGTACGAAAAGTTTGAAGTTTGGTTCAATATTTACACACGCCTATTCATCATTAGTCGATATATTTATAATTCTTCCACATGTGTTCCATGGAAACCCCTCGATCGTTGATCGCTGTGTCCGCTCAACATGGTGTTTCTGTTGTTGGAATGCTCTTAATGGTTTCCTGTTTTCTATTGTTTTCCTAGCTTCTTGTGTTTTGTTTTCACCAACCTCTCTGTCTGCATTTTTGACGCACACGCAAACTTCCTTTCCGGGCGGACGGAAGCATTCAATCTTGGGTATCATTCCACGTGACGTTTTTGGCGACTTATCACGACGAAGCAAAAAAAACAAATCGGTGTATGCAAAATAATATTTTGGAATTTCGATCAATTCAATGCAGAGAGTGAGTTATCTATAGTTCCCGCGCCGCTGATAAGATATCGAAAAGTCATTGCGCTGGTGCGCTGAAAGATTTGGGGCGCGGACCGTTGCATATAAAGGGTTTCCGCACGGGACGTGCTCTCTATCGGGGTCGGATCGCAGGAGTGTACCGGACCCGGTCCCGGAGCGATCAGCAAAGACCATATCCAGTGGGTCCACTGGGGAATCGTTGTGATTCATCTATTGCTGGTAGATAGCACCTAGCGCTTTATGGTGCACAACTGCTGAAGCAATACACTAATTTTAGACTCTTTAATAGTGGTTCGTTTGCCCTTTTTATTTACCCGGCCGCAGTAGATAAGATGTTAATCTTATCGAACTGAACAGCCTCTGGCTAATAATACTTTACTAGCACACTAGTTTAGGAAGGGCGATTTGCTATTTAAGGCCATTTATGGCAAATATCACCGCGCAGGTCAGGTTTGTTATGACTAGGGGCTTTGCGTTGCGCAATGTCTCTAACCAATGAACAATGTTGTTGTGGCTAAGCAATTATAGAGACGCTGGAGCGATTCATCTCTGGACCGATCCGAGTGTCTGAGTAATGACTGTCCTTGCCACCTCTGCCGTACCTATATATATGTTACCTTCTCCATTTGGTTACCTCAGTTCTTCTACCCGTCATTTGAGGTATTTTGAATGTCCCCGGGTACCGTTTTTGGCACACAATTCAAAATGTAACCGTGTTTTAACGCGATTTTAAAATCCTCCAAAAAGCGTTGATTTTCTAAAAGACGAATCGTTCTAGCTTCTTTGAAATTATCTTAAGATTTGGTGAACATAATCTCATTGTAAAGGACGATCTAAAATGGTCCAGTTGAGTTCGATTGTTGTTCGGCCAGAATTTTGCCCGCTATTCACCCGTTATTCATTTTGCTACCAAACAAAAAAAACCGAAACCGTTTTAGTGCCGTCTGTTTTTCCCGTACCTCGCTAACATAAATATTACCCCGGAACATGTGTGGGACTGCAAAAAAGCTACCCAGTTTTTCTTGCACCCTTCCGAAGAGGAAGCGTCCTATAAAAAGCCAGCAGCCACAATCGGGTTCCGATCATTTGCTCTGAAGAGACGAATGTTGAGCTACTGCAGCTCAAAATCTGCAGATTCGGGAAAAGTGTGGCCGTGTTATCGTCGTCCGTTAAGAGAAAAGTTTCTTCAACTAAAATGTTACATTTTTTAAATATTCTTAAGTGTCTAATGCTAGAACGATCGTAAGTTTGTTCATTTGTGACAGTGTGTTGGCAAGGAAATTGATTTGTGGCACTACAACGATCGGAGTTCATCATTCGCTGGACGTATTGTAAGGTAAGTTGGGTTGATAGTTTCTCTCAAATTATTTACACTGTTACGGGCGAGGAGGAAAGTTACTGAAGCTTGTGCTCTAACACTTTGAATTGATGTTCTTTGACTGGCTGGCTGACCGATCGATCACAGAATCACTTTCGGTCGTCCATCCCGTTGCCGATGGCAAGGCTACCTCTCGATCGCGAAAGGTACCCACTCCTCTAATGCCATCTGCGCCGTGTCTAATGGCCGTTTTTTATCCCACCATAACGAAATACCCTTTTCGAACACTATACCCAAGGTATGCTAATTTTAACGGTTATGATCCTTCCGAACGAAGTGGACGAACTCGAATACTCGCAAAACGCTAAGGTACTCGGCTTTTATAGGGATTGCTAATAGACGAGCGTGTATGACCGTGAGTCACGTAGAATATGAACCGAGCACACGTTGACGCTTCCGCACTGTGGCGATGAATTACCGATAGCCGCTGAGGTCGCTCAATGTTCTGGGATTCCTTTCTTACGGTGCGTTCCGTTTTTGCTCGCGACTCGCCGAAAACGTTTCTTTGTTACAAATTTTTCAAACGGTTTAATACGTTTGATATTAAAGGGCGACGTGCGTTGTGCCGCTGATTCATCGCGTTGTAACGGTCTCATCATTGGCTAAGTCAAATCTTATATTAGACCAACTTCTCATATTGCTTCGGTTTTATGGTCCGCTTGGAGCACAGTCCAAATTCCTTTCACACGGACTTTTCCAGACACGGAAAATATTTCTTACGTTTTCTTGGAATATGTGTTGAAGTGCTTGAAGTGTTCTAGCTCACGCGAAAGGTATATCCGTTGTGGGTGGAACCTTTGGAGTCGCTTCAGAGATCAATAAAGAAATGTACGGGTAAATTATCCCGGCGACCCGAAAAAATGTCCTCTTGATAATTTGGGAAGAAATTGTACCGAAAAAATGTGACTTGACTGAGAGAGTGTCAAGTGTTTGGTCTAGGATCCGCTTGGCATCCTTGGCCACACCCGAAGACTGTGTATGTAACCTTTGCCGGACAAATTGTGAAGCTAATCTTGGCACTTGAGATTCTCATCCGCCTCAAGCTCTGAAATCAATCGCGCTCTCAAGAGTCCAGTACCGAACCGCTTGAGAAGAGCGCGCCTTCACGTTTGGGCAACGTTTGTTTCAATGGGAACCAGATGTGAGCAAAACATGGCGTTACGCCTCAAAAAGGTCCTAGAGAACCGTCGGACAGGGGAAAGGACATCGAAACAAAAAAGGCAAACGCGGCCTCGTCTCTTCAGCATCTATCGGCGCTTTGCCTCCTACGTAGGGAATCGAGCCCTTAAATTTGTATGGGCTAAAGAAACACTCTTTTTATGGTAAATATCATTATCAATTGAGTAAACAAATAAATGGAGAGTGAAGTTCAGACTCGTAAACGTTCATTGCGATATTAGGTTCGATCTCAGAACGGTTTTATGGCACTTATTATTTGTTGTTTCGATTGTAGCTTTCTCTTGCTGCCAAATGTTTCGACGTTAAAGTGAAACGTAACGTTTTACAACTCAATTTGTTTGCTTTTATAATTCATTTATTTGCTTCATAAATTTTAACAACCATTCAATTTTGCTCTCGTTACACTGGAAGACGGTATACTGATGCTGGTGGTGGATCCTTCCGTCACAGAGCGGTTCCCATGTTAGTTGCGGCAAACGCAAACGGCCTTCGAGTTGCAGTAGCCGCCTCGGTAGCGGCGGGCCAGGCAGTGGGCGGCGCAGAGGCTGCTGCCGACTCCGAAGCCACTGGCCAGATCGCAGGTCGCCCGCTTGGCCCGATAGTTCTCGAGGGCTGCATGGTGGGTCTCTTCCGGCAGCTCGTCGACTGTGGAGAGAAAGTTTAGCGTGGCGCAAAATTATTTTACTGTTCTCCTCGATCGCAAGGAAGATCTTCCCACTTACGGAGTGTGTTGAGCGCGGGGTGCTCGGCAATGGCCGCACTGGCAGCAGCGGCAGCTTCGTCGGCGGGGGTCGCCTGAGCCACGTTGTTGGCGAGGGTGGCCGACAGGACGACCACAACGGCACAGATGATCGATGCGCACTTCATGATGATGCTGCTGGGTTGTTGTTGGAGTTGCAGTGGCTGTAAATGCTGGTCAAAGATCGGAGTTGCTTGGCTTGGTACCTCGCAGTCGACTGTAGAACACTTTCTGAATGATCCTACCGTGCAGTGGGATCGATTATATACCCTGGCAAAGTTTCGCGCGGCGACCCCCATTTGTTTACGGTACATGGGAATTCCCCCAGGAGCTGCGGCGGCATGTTCATCTTTCGCCGGGGAGACCGTACCCCGGGGGGATGCACCGTAAACATTGGAACAGTTGACCTGGCCGGTGAAGTACCCGCGCGTCTCCTTGACGGCTACGCTATCGGCCAACGGTTACCGCCATCGCGCGGACGATGTCTGCTCCCCATGTTCCCCATAGAACCTACAAGTTAACGGACAAGGATACGGTACATATTCCTTTGTGGACAATACCTATCTCAGGGCAAGGAACCACGCGCGGGTGGGTGCTTAATTTAGAACAAGACCCCTTTGTAAGCGTTATTTGCGACAAGCAAATTGAATTTGTTTCTCACTGATACTCGAAATGCACTTCGGAACTCAAACAACCCGAAGCGCGTCAGATGTTGCACCAGACATTAGGAAGCAAATGTTCTAATCATACTAAACTTGGAGATCTTTGCTGAGCTGAGTTTGAATATTTTAATATATTTAGCTATTTCAGATTACATTATCAATATGGAACACACAGGGTGTCAGGCGTAATTATTTGAGTGCAACCCGGCAGCCTGGGAACTATGATAAGAGACATCCCTGTGCTGGATTTCCCGTCCGTCGGAGATTATTTCGTTTTGCCATTTAGTAGAGCCTGCAATAATCAACTCCGGATTCGAATACTAAAACCGTGGGCAATAAGATTTATTTTTAGTCGCAGAGAAGGTTTGTTGAAATGATTTTTTAATTAACACAGAGAAGGGGCGTAATGATTCTCTCTCAATTCACGTGTCTACTCAAGATCGAAGTAAACAATGCATAAAAACGAGACACACAATGGACAAGCAAACGCGTTCGACAAATCAATTGCTATCAATTGTGGATGTTTGGCAGACAAAGGAGCGCAACTTGGTATCATTTTATCAAAGAAAATCAATTTAAACAAAGAAAGTATCAAAGGTGAGGGTCAATACACGATTAGCATTATTTTATCATATTACTAACCGTTCCCGGCGTGCATCACTAGGCAAGTACGGCAAGTACGCAACTTTGCATACATGTTTCGGGCTTCAAAACTTGCATGCAGCGTTGTGTGTTTTGAAATGCAGAACTTGTATGCAATGTTGCGTGCAACATTGTATGCAAGTCACTGATGCTACCTACCAATCGCTCCTGCCCCCCTAGTAAAATTTCAGATTTTTCAAGTTTCGGCGGGAAAGCTGACTACACTCTGTCTACACACAGTTACACTCTTTCTTTCAAGTTATGTTTGATCATTTCTTCGATCAACCCCTTTCTTAATCCATTTTTGCTTATTCCACCGTATTGTTTTGCATATAGCTCTGGTTTTTATCAATGTCCAACTTTTGGGCGATTCGTAGACAACAACACCGTAGCTTTGTTTCCAAAACCCCTTTGACTGCCTTTCCATATATCGTCCACAGCACGCGGTCCACATGCATTGATCGTGGTGGGCCGAGCAAAGCAACCTATGCTCTCGGTGGTGAGTGAATCAATCTAAATTATTTAATCCTTCGGTCGGTCCAGCAAAATGTGGCTGGCAAACCCTTTGCTGCAATCGCGCCACATCAGCCGATTATTAGTTGTGTGTGCACCACTCGGCCATTAAAGCCTTTTCTTATTCATGAAATATCGTATTCCTGCCCTGTGGTTACATATCGGGTGCGGTTTGGCATAAGACCTTTGGTCCTCCTAGCGAAACCAACCCAGGCAGGGACGCGAACCCCTACACTCCTGGATCGCGGGGTCCTTCGGGTGAATCCCTGTTTCGCCTCCAAAGCCCAAACCGCAAACTTACGGGGACTGCGCTGACATTAATCAAACTTCGACAACACTTTTGTTGCATAATGTTGTCGTCGGAGACAAGAGGACCTCCGGTAGCACGGGAAGTAGGTGGACTAGGTCAGTAACAAACGTCCGGTGATCGTTCGTGTCGCGTGTTCCGTGCGTATTACACATTCTCTCAGCATTAAACGTGTGCGGCACGGCAATTATCTCCCGACCGCGCGCGTCCATTTGTTTCCCGGGAGGTCCATCGTCGGATGGTGTGGTGGTGGAGCAAAAATAACCCGATGCAGAATAGCTTGCTGCCGCCGGGAGTCAAGTTGGGTCTGACGTGGCGCAACCCTGCTGGCGGTCGAGGCACAACAGAAAAAAGGACACGTCGTCGGCATATCGCGTCTGCCGGCGGAGGCGAGTCAATCAATACCACCACGGCGGGCTCCATAAATCCGGCTCCCGCGGATGGTAACGGATTGGTCGCGGCTTGTCTGGATTTATTCGGATCGCGCGCGTAGGCTGTACATGTTGTGCTCCGGTGCCGTCTATGGTGGCCGACAGTAGACCACCAAGGAGGGGGAAGAAAATAGAACCTGAACCGAGAGCATGTTTCCGCCGTCTCGATTCCGTGTATTTTCGGTGCAGCAAACTTTCTCGCCCAAATGAGTGGAGGTTGTGAATATCAATAAGCATTGCAACGGAAGGCGATGGTAGTTTTGTGTGGCCCCATCGATGCTGCCAGACGGATCGCTGGTGCAACCACCCAACGGAGAGCAGTTCGTCGGCTCCACCAAGGTTGGTTAGTGACCAGTTAGCAGTGCAATGTGCTCTGTGTATTAAGCGACCACAACATAATTTGTGCCATTAGAGAGTAACAGTTTGCCATAAAATCTCAGTTTTCATCTGGTAAAGTTCGCATCGTTGTCTGTTTTGAACCAAAAAGGGTTCGCGAGTCGGTGAATAGAGTGCCTTATCCGATGATGGCACCGCGCTAGGATGACGCACGACCGAAGTGCGTAACAAAGTTTAGCGTTTCGTGCGCCTCACAACATCCGCTTCGGTGGGGAATCCGGATTCGAAGCCATACGGAGCGATACTCGACTCGACGACAACTGTTCGAAATGTTTACCGTCAGTGAGTGAGTTTTGCGCTGTTCCAGTAAATGATCAGTCAATGATCACTTATGCACCACTTCCGCACCGATCGATGGCCAATCGGACACAGAAGTGTCGAAAAACCGGCGAAAATTTTTTTAAATTGAATTCGTCTGCTGCTGTGCTCTGGATCCAGATTTAACGTTCCGAAGGAAACTCTGTTAGACTGGACAAAACCAACGAACCCCCCTGGGGAGAAGGCAGGCCCATGCAGCAATGTAGCCGCGCGAACACTGGGACCACCAGAACTGGCCATCTGAGCAGCATTAGCATAAACATTGGACGGGATCGCGCCATCCGAGCGACGATCGTTTGCAGCGGCCCTCCGAGGGCAGTAATAAAAATCAGTAATAAAGACCGCACATTTGGGGTTAAGTGAGAAATTACATTGAGAGTTAAGTAGAAGTGAACAAATAAATACAAGTGAACAAAAGCTATGAAAAAGATGTAACAGTGTTAAGTTGTTACATTTCATCCCTATCAAGTAAGCCAAGAATGGATTGATAAGTGTTTGTTCACTTTTGGAGCCTGAAATTCAAAGGTAGTGTTGGGCTAATAGATATTATTTTTACGGTTCAATAATCGTTCCTTACTAAAGAAGGAATTGCAGAGCATATAAAAGTAGTGCGGTTATTTTTAATACTTACTGTGAACATAAATGCACAAGTCGTAAAGCCGTCCGTTACGGAAAAACGGATATTACTGTACGTCCTAGTCGCCGACACCAGCGCACCTGGTGGACTTACCAGAAACTGTGGCTAGAGCAACAGGACGCACGCACATCTAGTGGTCCCAGAGTAGATGTCAAAACGAATAGAGAAGAACGGCGACAGACAGTGGAGAAAGAAAGACTTACAATTTTTGGGCTCCTCTCACCAGTCCTTGTTGGACTGCATTTATATCATCTCCGGTATTCAAGTTGAAATGTTGCATCCGTATTGCTTCAGTTCGTTAGTTTTCTCCGCGTTACTTTTCCGTTTTACGATTCCCCGATACCATTTTCTTTCGCATCTGAATTACGTTTAATAAGCCACCACCTTCAGTGTCCGTTGAGCGACGAATCGGTTTTATCTATTCCGTTGGCTGCTGGTTTTTGTCTGTTTTACGACCCAAAGCGGGTGTTTGATCGTGGTCTCGCTTTTGACGATTTTCTGACTTTCGGGACGCGTCGGGTCGCATCTTTGTACTTTCTCTTTGCGTCGTGACGTCCGTTGTTAGAGGGACTTACTTCGTTTTCTCCCACTCTATTTCATAAGTTGTCGCGTGGATCTCGTTTACCGAACTATGACCATCTCTGGACTAAATCGTTGGTCTGGGTGTCATGTCGTGTACTGTGGTCTTTGCATGGGAAGCTCTTCCAAAATCCCCACGGTGGCTCCAGCAAGGCCTCTCTGACAAGCTTATCCCCAAACAGATAATACCGATAAGCTCATCATCTATCTTTCGATACACACAGCTCGATAAAGTATCTGTGATCCGATTTCCCCACAAAAAAAGACAGACCAGGTATCTTATCGCTCCGGTATCTATCACTTATCATCTTGTGACTACTATTTCTGGGTGGCTCTGTGACACCCCCCAGTCGCGACACTACAACCCGTTTCGATGCGTAACACCGCCAGTTAACCTCCACTGATGTTGCAGAGGACACTGCCTTGTCAGTGTCCTCACGGTAGGCTCATTTTACTAACGTGACCAGCGTGTGAGGTAGTCCTGTGACCACCATTCAGAGGGAACAGAGCACGATGAGTGGCGTGACCGATGGAAGACACCGCCATCCAAGTCGCTACGGTGTGGCAATTGTATCCGCCGCCGCAATCCCTGATTCATGTGTCATCTCTTGTCATTTGCAGAACTCACCGTACGCAGAATGCGTAAGAAGTTTGTGCAGCCCCTGGCCGCTCGGCAGCAACTGGAAAGATTTGGCCCTGGAGGCTTTATTAGTTATTCTGGTGCCATGGATCCGGCGGGTCAATCGCAGCTACAGGAGCACCCACTGCCGCCGCCGCCAGATGGCGAGGACGAGATCATCGAGATACTGGACGACGATCAGGAGATCGAGCTGATGATGGAACGCCACCGGAAGTACCATCCGCGGAAGTACGTCAACTTGCAACAGCCCCCGTCCAAGATTTACTACGATAAAATCGACAAACTGACCGACAAGTCAACCGGAAGCGGCGACGTCGAAAAGGAAGACCTGCTGGAGGATGAAGATGAGCAAAATCAGCTGGTGATTGACTTTATGGCGCGAGAAGAGGCCACCGATCTGACCAGCAGCAGGAGGCCGGCCTCGAGGGCGATGGAGAGAGAGAGAACCGACCTGATGCTGTATCGCCGGTGTGCGACACCAGCACCACCGACGGCAGCACCACACTATCGGCGTGCGCAGGACCCGTACGCCAACCACCTGTTGGTAGAACCGGGTCACCGGGACAAAGACTCGTCGACGAGGGTTGCCACCGTAGAGAGGTGGAGCGAGAGTTTAATGGTTCTGGGCGGCACCGGCGGTTCGGTGCCGTTATACCAGCCCGCGGGGTCCCGCGTTGACGGTCGCATCCGGATGCATCCTTACGATCGATTAGTAGCGTACGATCGGGCCGTTCCACCGTCTGCTGTAAGACATTACGAGAGTGGAAAGGATGAGCAACGATTCGTCGCTCCAGGGCCTGCGGCACCGCCACCAGCGGAAGCGTCCCTACGCTCGGTACCGAACAGCACCCTCGAACGGAATAACGCCGGACAAAGGTAGGTGGTGCGCAACTGGTCCCAGTTTCTTCCCAGACAGGTGATCTGATTCCGCTTTTCCCACAGAAGATCGGCATTTTCTCCGCCACTCTATCGAGGACCGAACGGCGGTGGTGCCGTAGCACTGCGCAGCCCCCTTTACTACCAACAGCCTTCGGTTCCGCTGTCACTCCATCAACTGTTCCTCCTGGAGGAGTGGTACCGCTCGAAAGGGCTTCCGCCACCGGGATTGCAGACGGTGACCAACGCGTCCCATCAGGCTCCGGTCCCGTCCGAAGTGCAGTCCATGGCGTACTATCACCAGTACCACCAACATCAGCCCGTTGCGCTGTCCCCGATTATGGGGACTGCGATGGGACCGCATGGGACCCTACAGCAGCATCCTTACCCTCCCTCCTACCCTCCGCCGCAATACGGTTTTGCCAAACCTCCGGACCATCACCACCATCATGCGCCATTGTACGGTGCGGCGGCGTCGACTGGGCAACAATCTCATCTCGGCTATCCGCAGTTCCGCCCGGCCAGTCTGCCAGACGCTGGGTAAGTAAAGGCGACCAGTGGATGGCACGAAGCATGGTATCTAATTCTCCGTGCTCTTTTAACAGACCTCCGGCGATCGTCACGCAAGCGACAGTGCCACCGTCGACGACGAGATCACCATCCTGTAACACCACCGTACCGCCCTCGTCCGCTCAGCCAGTCCGCTTTGCTCGGCCATCGGTGATCACTAATGGAGCGACGGTGCCGGTAATCATGCACACGCCGCCGGCCCCTCCCCTGCCCCCATCGTGTGCATCTAGGCCGGTTCCGATCCGACCTCCGGCGCCTCCACCGCTAGTTTCTTTCAATGCACCGGTGCAGCAGCGCCCAGTGATCGCGCAGGGGCAGGGGTCGCCAGCCGAACTCACCATTTCGACCACCATCTCGACCATCATCTCGGCCACCATCTCGGCCACCATCCCGACCACCGTTCCGACTACCGTCCCTACAACCACCCCGAACATCCCGGCACCACTGCCTGTGCCAGTCGCTGCGCCCCGGAAAGCCAAGAAACCGAAGGCGGCATCCCCGCAGTTTAAGACTCCCGTATCGATACCGCCACGACCGCGACCAGCGAAGAATCGCAAAAATGCTGCCAAATCGATGGAATCCATAGCTAAACCAGCAGCACATCCTGCTTCTCCATCGCAGCCTGCTGCTCCACCGCAGCCTGCTCCTCCACCGCACAGCAGCAGTAACACCACGACGACGGCCACAACGATCACTAACAGCACGGCCACTGACAGCAGCGCCGTCACCGCAGAAAGCGGAACCTCCGCCGGTGACGCCACCCGGAAGGTGCTGGTGGAGCACATGCGCAATGAAATGCGATCCTTCCTCCAGGGTCGCCGCTCGGACATCGTCACCACGATGCGGCACTACTTGCATCCGCGCTTCGAGTACGGTGCGATGCTAAAAGCGATGCAGGACCACAGTATCACCTACCAGGACTTCCTGTCGGTGGCGATGACAGTGCTGCGCAAGTGCGGCCGGGTTGGGTTCGCCCGGGAACCGCCGCCCAAGCTCGACTATCGGTGGCCGGCGGGGCCCGTGCAGGACTTTTCGCAGTACTTCGCGCAGAACGCGCAGTGCCGCAGCAAAGCGTATGTGGCCGATTACTTCAAGCTGCTGGTGCTGATCGTCGACCAGCTGGTGCAGCAGTTCGCCGATCCGCTCGAATACTTTCTCTCCACGTACGCACTCGGATTGCGGGCCCCAAACCATGCCACACCTGTGACGGGCTGAGGCAGAAGTGATCGAGTGTGTGCGCGAGGAGTAACGATCTAGTAGGCTCTCTTCGTTGGCTATGACATTTAATTGATAGTGACAGACACCAAACCAAACGAACCTAAGGCTGCGGAATCGGAAAAAGTTTGAAATCGCGTTTAGAAATACACCACCCCATCGCGCGGGGTGGTCTTAGGATTATGCTTGATGGAACTACTTAGTGCGCGCCGTGATTGGTCGGCTTTCATCGGCGCTGATTAGAAGGAGAAAATGCTCATTTAAATTACGTTATAACGGTTAAGTATGAACAACCTATTTGGTTTAAAAGTATCGCAGCAAGCATTCGTTTGTTGGCCCCCACTACGCGTGCCATACTCGACCAACGTAGTACTGCGAGGGAACACACGACCCGTAGCTTCTAAGAGATGAATTAAGATACCAACCATTGCATGCTGAAGGGGTAATTTATGAATTATGTGGAAAAGAATAAAAACTCTGTTTTCGTAGGTTTACTAGATTTGGCATCTGGCCGAGTGCCAAGAAAACGAAAAGTATTTGCGTCGATTCGCAAATACTTAAACGTTGTGAAAATCAGCTATTAAATGCCAAAATATAACACGTAGAAACCCGTTGCTTACACGCCATCGTTTTGTTCCTTTCGCTTCTTTCGATCGATTTGTCAGGCGCACTGAAACGATTAATGGTTTTAGTGTTTTCCATTTATTTCCTCTTCCGTGTTCCCCACCCGGTGGCCGGTGGCAACCACGTTTCTGAATCGAGTTGTTTTAGTGTGTTACGCGAGTTGTTCTTTGTCTATCCTAACGGCGCACTTACTGCGCACCCCCCTTTTCTCGGCTCGTTTGTACCGTGGATTCGCTCAACCGCACCGCAATCGGGTCTACTAATGAACTGTTCGTTAAAAGGTCTGTGGGCTGGGCTGATCCGTGTGATGCTTTCAAACACTTCTGACACTTGCTGCGACTCCAGGGGTGCTATGATGTCGCCGTCATTGGACACAACGCAAAGTACTTCAAGGGAATAAAATTCGCAAAGTATAACGAACGAAGAAAAAGAAATGCAAAAAAAGACGCTTGCTGATGCTCTTCATTAAATGCGAAAAAATAATCGTAAACTCAGCGGGCACAATCAACGGCCATTTTGTGACCTTCCAGAAACTAAAGGTAACTAAGGAAACGAGCTAGACGAAAACTGAAGGAAAGTTGCATGATCGAAGTAAACATTGAACAAACGAAACCAACTGAAAAGTGCCGGAAAATCCATCCAATGACCCGCGCCTCATCATTCCATTACACCAATGTCCTGGAAGTGTCCTTCATCCGTGGTGGCAAAGAGTGCGCCGTACCGGTTACGTGCTCTTTGTTACGTTAAAAACGGTTTTCTATAAAGACGTTTGAATTATACTCGGGTAGCTCTAGTTAGTTAGTTTAGTTGCACTCTACTACGCTGCGCTGCGGCATCTTTCTAATCACAGTGTGTGTTTGCTAATAATGCTAGTGGTTTGCTTGCGATGCCAAACTGTTGCCGGAGTTTCCTGAATATTCGAACTGGCGATCACGCTGCTCGTTGCCGTGGAGCTTTACTGGCCGAACCGCGCAACGAAACTCTTTACTCTAATAGCTCTGCGTTTCTGCTTGTGATCCGTTTAACTGTTTTGAACGCCAACCTTCGTGATTGCGGCACAATCACACAACCGGGAGAACTAGACTCGGGGGCTAGAAATGAACCATGCGCCCTGATAGCAACACTAATTTGATCTCCGGTCTCTTCCTAGAGCTAAGTAAATATATGTGTGTACTCATTAGTAGTATATCTGGATCTCTTATGTCGTAACGAAACAAAAAAAAACATGTCGGCACCCCCTCACGGAGGGAAGAACAAAGGCCACGGCTATCCCCCTCTTGTGGTGCTCCACGATCGACGACTGTCGCGTGGACGAACCTTTTACAATATACTCTGATACCCAACCCTTACAAACTGTCCGCGTTTTACATCGACATCTTTCGCTTCAGTTTGACCACGGCCGATTCGGCGCGTGCGGTAACAACGGGAAGCTCTGCACCGGCCCCGGTTGCCGAGGCGACCGAGATGGGCGTAAGAAGGTTGGTGCCGGCACCGGCACTGCACCCCTCGCTAAGGTACGTTGGAAGCGCGTACATCGACACGTTGGCCAGTGGCAGCGGATCGAGCTTTTTGAACATCTTGATCGTCTCCCGCTCGTTGGCCGGCGATGCGGGCGACGCGAGCGATGATCCGGAGTGCAGGTAATGGTGCGGCTGGTAATGTTGGTGCGGCTGGTGGTGATGCTGATGGTGTTTCGGGGTCGTTGGCAAGCTGCTAAACCCGGTGGCCGCCCCGGTACCGTGGTCGCCAGAGGCTGGTGACGTACCGTTGTCACGTGCCTTTCCGAAGGTGCCACTGCTCCGTGAACACTCGCGGAGCATCATCAGATGGTCCAGCTTGTCGACCGTCGCATTCAGCTCGTGCTCCCACACGTCCTGCTCCTGCTGCTGACCATCGCCACCCTCCACGGGACGCACGGCCAAGGTGCGCACCTTCTGCCGCAGTAGCTCCAGATTGTGATCGACGTCAGTGGCGCCGCCGCCGGACCCGCCGGCCATCATCTCACCGTCTTCGTTCAGCATCGGGTAATCGTAATCGTCCTCCGTTGGATCCTTCTCACTCACGGCCGAACTGGTCGCGACGGACGCACTGCCGACCGAGTGGATCTCGCATTTGTCCAGCTCGCTCGAAATGTCCGGCATCGCGGCGCTACTGCTGCTGTAGGGATGATGGAAATGGCCGGTACTGTTGCTGCCGCTGACGCAACCGTTTGCCGTCGGTACAATGTTGGCCAGCTCCGCTCCGACACCCGGTTCACGGGGACCGGATGGGGCCGCTTGGCTCAGATCACCGCGCTGCTGGTGGATCTCTTCGCTGATCTTCTCCAGGTTACGCAGCGCCGTATTGTACGCCGACTTGGCCGCCTGTATCTGGTGCTCGAGCTGCTGGATGCGGCCCTTCTGCGCCTCGAGCTGCTCCTGGCAGAGCTGCTTCTCGTCGAAATAGGGCCGAGATTTTAGAATACTTCGGTGATACCGTTCCTCCAGCTGTTGTACCTACGGAGAGAAAAAGGGAAGGAATTAACATCGGGACTACTCCAACAGTTCTCTTCCGTTCCAGAAAAAACGGCTTTCATTACGCAATCACCGTCGACAGGTTTTTAAACGAGAAGCACGCGGAACCGACCGATCGGCGGCTGCAAACCTCACCACACCGGAGACGCGGTGCCGCCACCATTGTCGACCGTAATATGCTTGGGAAAACGGAATTGCGGTCCATTTCAATCATTTTCACTCCCCATGCCAATTAGTTCCACGGGCGGAAGTTACGGTGACGTTGCTGTCGGAGTGTTTGGTGCGTTAAATTGAGCTCCCGTTGGGGCGCCATTGGGAAATTGGCCTGGAAGTACCGGTGCAAGCGGCAGGCTTAATAATGGTTATTTTCTGTCCTCGCCCCGCAGATTAAGCCGCGGATGTGCGCGACACACTTTGGAGACATGCATCAAAGCCACCGGCCGCCGGAAAAACCGAACCGTAAGCCGGCCCAATCGAAGAAGGAAAGCGACAGAAGCGACACACCTTTTGTGTGGTCGTCTCCGTCGACATAATTAATATTTTAGCTTTGCATTTTTCTCGCCACCCCGCGCGCCGGGCTTGCGCAACACGTTACGCGTTCCGGGGAAGGTCTTCTCGGTGTGGAATAGTGCCGTTCAAAGAAAATGGAAACCGTAACACAATGCCAAAGGAACATGCAGTGACGCGGTGGTCGTCGTCGATCGCTTGGAAAATTGGGACCGACCTTCATCCAGTTTGTCGAACGCAAATTATTGAATTTTACGTAATTCAGCAGAGTCATTAAATGTTCCATAAGAGCATCCTTCCATCCAAATATCCAATTGATGATAAAACTTATCGATAATTTCAATTGTTCACCAAAAAGGTCGTTAAAATATGCTAATCACTTTCAGGCCACCTGGACCGCAGAGAGTAACGGTAACGCAATTGGTCGGATGCAGCGACACGGAACAACATCTGGATTTTCCTAAACCCCACTGCCCATTGCTATTGTGCTGGCCACGCGCAATACTCCGCCCCGGTGCGGTGCGCATAAGTTAGCATATAAGTTAGAATTGAATTGCATTTGAATGTATAATTGCGTCGTCTAGTCTGGCATCAGCCGGCGGCACCAGGCCGTTTGGACGCGTTGCTCTCGTAGTTCCACAATGAAGCTCCTAACGAAAGCCGCCCCCATTCGTAGCGAACCGTGACACACAACGCCGCCCCTCCCTGCCCCCGGGGGTGCCCGTAGAATTTAAGAAACGAATATGCCACCAACAAGCTTTGTCCATTTCGAACGCGAAGGAAAAGTGCTACGCATTTTGAAGCGACTTCTGGGCCGCCTTGGTCGACCAGCATAAAAGCGGAGCATGTGGTAAAGGCAATTTAGTGCCGATAAATGGGAAAAGAAGAAACGTTATCGTCCGCCCTGTCTCACGGTGGTGCTCCGAAAACCTGCTTTTTTTGGGAAATTAGCTCCATCATCCGGTGGAACACGGCACAGGTGATCGAAGCAGCCGCTGATCAATTCATCACCTCAGCGATGCGCGCGCCGATTCTGTTTAGCGGGGCTGGCTTTTCAACAGTGAGGCAGATATTTAATTTATTAGAGAAAACACAACAACTTATGCTTCGAACGCTGTTTTTCACGCTGTGATGTTGCCACCAATTTACGGGGAACCACAATCCGGCATTAATATACGAGGTGCCCACGAGTTTTGAAGAATCGCCGTTGCTATGGGCTGAACACGAAAGTTGCAAGTAATCAGAGACGTGTTTCGTTGCTAGAGACAGAGAGAGAGAGAGAGCTGAGCATGGGTATCTTAGATTGCATTATTTTGTCAAACATCCCACCATAGCACAGAAAGGTCCACCATCCGAAAGCCATTAGTGGCCTCACTTGCCAACATGTGCGCCCGCGCGAGCGAGAGAAATTAAAAACTAGTTTTCGCGAAACGCCAAACCTTGGCACTTGGCCCGTTGGATGGGAACGAACCGATCAAAAGTAATACGGTGAAGCCGGCTCCCCGAGTAAGGCGGTGCTCTCTGTCCCGGAAGAGATACGAAATATCGGAAAGCTCGAATGCATTTCGCCGATGGCAGTCGGGGTCCGCCGTGGCGGCGTGGTTGCCTAGAGCCGTTAAACGAAAATCACTTTCACCCGCTGTCGGTCGGGCGCAACATATCGGAACGACGCCGGCTTATTGTTGCTGGGGTAGGTGGTGGCCAGGTGGCGTTGATAAGCAAACTGCCTAAGGAAAGGTTACCGACGCAGTTACCTGTGTGTGGTGGGGCAGAGTTACAATGAAAGCACTCGGGCAACGCACATTTATGTCTGAAGCCATGTGAAAGACTTCACCCATCGCGCGACGGCCAATCGCCCTTCTTCGGCACTTCGGATACATCATACCACCCCGTCGCCGCATGCTTTGCTGAGTATGCTTTCAATCGCGAGGACGGCCTTAGGGGGACTCTCTCTCCTTGTCTCTCCCTTGGGTGCGTTTGAAAGTGCTGGCCACTTGCTACATTCTCCGGCGCTGGAAGCACCCAGAGTGCCATATTTTACGTGCCTCACGTGTAACGACACCGCACGCCGGGTGTCTCGTTTCCCGTCCAACAAGAGAGGTCCAACCGAACAATGTGACTAACGAGGTCGCCTGTGACAACATGCGACCGCTAGTCGTCGGCACCATCAGTGTGACGCAAGTTATCTTTGTTTCTTTAATATTCTAAACTGAACAATTCTGAACAACGAATTTACAGGGTTCTTCGGTCCTTTACTTACTTTCTTTTCCGCTTCTTCAAACACCTTCGCCTTTCGGTGGTGTTCGGCGCCACTTTCAGCCTTTTGTTTCTCTGCATCCATAACCTAAAAGCATAGAGCGACAGAAAAGAGTTAATGGGACACCAGATGCACAGAGGAATATAACCCGCCTGCGTTCTGCGTAGCAAAAATTGGCAAACGCAGGAATGCGGAATCCAGACCCGATGGGACCGTAAAAACGATCATCGTAAAACTCATACGGTATGTGTGTAACATTATTTTGTAAAAACATACTTAAGACCCAGCTCACGTAGCCGAAAGAAGCACGCATCGACTGCGCAGCCCCCCATCGATTGCTACGTTATGTTGTCTTTGGCAACACACGTTTCAACTAACACTCGCCTAAGCCGAATCGACTAAGCAGGCCGTTTGCTTGAATCGTAACGAGAAAATTACCGGCATCTAAGCGACGACCAATTAACATACGCGCCGCCTAACCGAGGTCGCCCGAGTTGGCCCATTGGAACAATATTGATTTTTTCAAGTGAGGTGCCGGAATTTCTTGAGCGTTGTACTCTTTAACAGAAATGGAAACATAATATGTTGCCATTAGAGTGAACACCTTTAAGACAACTTAAATCTTCACGAAACCGACACCGTACCTTGATCGTGGCGTGGTTCAGCATTTCTTGCCAGGCATTATCGAACTGCCATTCGTGCGAATTGCTCATGAACCGCTGCTCGGCAAGGGCCACCGTTTCCTTGGCGGCCGCATGTATTTCGTTCGCCCGCTGGTACTTGAGCGTGGCCGCCTGACACTCCAGCTGCGCCACCTTTGCCTTCTCGAGGGATTCATAGTACGGCCGGGCCTTCTCGATGCAGCTTCCGAGCTTTTTCGATGACAGTTTCAGCCGACGGGTCGACTCGTTCATCAGTATTCGAAACGTGGAGTTGGCTTCCTGCAAGTAGAAGAGAGTTGGGTAAAATTGTAGATTAATTTGAAACTCATCAATACTGCTAAGGGTGTTTAGTGAACGGGTCAAGGGTTGCTATGACAATCACAAAGACATAGCGGTGCTGTATACAAAAGTAGGCTAACCACTTGGCTTAGCTTTTTGACGTTACAAAACCATCGGAAATCCTCAGGATCTCAAACAATAGATAAATTTAATTCCTTTTTTCTTCTTCCAGTTGTTCTGCCCCCTCATTCTGGCGGTAATTATGTTTCTGCTAAGACCGGCGCGACACACGGCTTCGTTCGACAGCACAATAAGCCGTACGACGCACCAACATCTACACTTCCTGTTGCGAAGCGGTCCGTTTCTTCGGTGCACTTTCTGCCGGTGCAGATAACGTGAAAAAATGGACAAAGAGGAAAACAACAACGCAAAACCCCGGTGTAGCGACACGGCTTACTGAACAGCGGCCACCACCCCGTTAGCATCATGGTCCACCAGCCCAGCCCAATTAAATGACTTTTCCTTCCCCACACGACCCAGCCGAAGAACATGCAGCCGAAAGGGGTGGCCATACGCGCCATGCCGTGCAGAATGAATGCTGGCTGGGTGGCTGCGACATGGGAGGATGCAAAAAGGTTTTGCAGTAGCCGTGACCAGAGCGCGGAAAAAAGGTGCCACAAACAGGAAACTTGGCTTTCTGCTGTTCGCTCTCGGCCCTCGGCGGCGTTTGAAAATGTTTTTTTTTGCCACGGTAAAAAATATGGCGTCCCGGCAGATGGCGGCGGATGTGGACCGGATTGTTCCCGCCGCGGGTGCCACAAAGTACCCCCACAGGTGTGCGCTGTCGTGTGTTAATTTAGATGGAAAAAGGCGCGTAGAGAGGAAGGTTAACTCAATTTTCTCCGACCCGTTCAAGGGGCTTTTTTCTCCGTCGTGTGGCCAGCACTCAGCACTCCCTCACGGAAAGGGATGTAAAGTGTTAACCAAAGCACTGAGCAGTGCAAGGTTACTTCAGGGAAAATAAGTACAAAGCCTCGGTTCTCTATTTTTGCTTCATTTAATGAACAGCCGGACATTAATAATGCGATGCGCAGAAGCTTGCGTAACCGTTTGACTCATCCACGATACGGCAAAGTGCACGGTGGCGCTTTTGGCCGACTTCTAGAACTTGGCTCCACCCGATCGACAGTCACTTGCCCGTCTCTGACTCACGACACACACTTCCGGAACAAGAAATATTGTACAAAACCAACTGTCTATCGATTTTGGCGAACCATTATCAGCTGTCGGTTGGTATCAGTCGTCGGAATGGAAGAATTCGATACGCCGAAGCTGTTTATGCTTGGGTTTCTTCTACAAATCAAAGCCAGAAACATTTAGAAAAAAAGAAACAATAATCCAAAGTATGTTTTATTTGGCGTCACTACTAATTGACCGCCCGGGACTTGAGGCGACTGCACGTGCAGCAGCGCGGGTTGGGTCGGAACGTGAGCGTACGTCAAACAACTTCTCCTCTCAATGTGTTCGGAACAACGCACATCTCGCGGAACATGATCACAGCGCACAATGGCCAACCCCACAGATGGCGTGTGTTTGTGTGCAGGTGCATGGCCGCTGATGAGACTGTGGTTGGCATCCGATTAGCACCGTTTACAGGCGCGTTGTCTCCACCACAACGCGCGGATGTAGCGGACTGAGAAAGAGGCCACCGTCCCGCGTGTCCCCCCCCGGGTGGAGGTAGCTGCATAATCTAATGATATGTATCGCAATGGGAAACCCGCGGCGCGTAAATGCCCCCTCTGTACGAGATAAACACACCCTATCTACATACGACGCGGCCGCACATGGCGCAGAGTGTGATATTACATCCCGTAACCTTAATGGGAAGGCTAGCGGACAGATTGACACAAATACAGCAATTGTTTGACCGTTTTACGGGCTCCTCCATTCAGCAGCACGTTAACCGGATCGTTTAAACTTCGAAAGGAAGTTTGAGGTTTCGTGAGGGCCGTTTAAATTTCAGCAACCTACTAAGAATCCGGTTTCGCATCCTCGTGGGAACTGTCCTTCTTTTGTGTCACACAACCATGGCTCCAATTACTGCATCCTGTCCCGATGCAATGCGCCGATTTCCGTTCCCGTGCTCCGAGATAATATTACCTTAAAGTACAGACTATTAGAGGGTCGGTTAAAATGTTGCCTCAACCTTTACGAAATAGCCCATTCGGATCGGTCAACGTGTCAACCCATCAACAACACGAGGCCGTAGGCCGCAGACCGTCATTCTCTCTACATATCGATTTGCGAAGTTGTAACCGAGACACGGAATATACTGCTCCAGGCAGAGCGTGTCCCACCGGGGGGGGGGAAAATTACAATCTTCTCCGTCGATCAGCGGAGTGCCACTAATGTTCTCCTTCGACCAACGAAGAAAGACCCGGCTTGGCAGAAGACGAAAATTCGAGGCCATAATGAGTTCGGCAAAGGGCAAATTATGACGCGACTCGAAACGAACGGGGAAAAAGCTCATACCGTTGGTCCTTCTGACTCATGAGGGACTACCATTTCGGAATGTTTGCCAAAGTGAGTGCCGAACGAACTTACCTCTAATTCTATTTCCAGCTTGTTAATATCATCTGTCGACGTGTTGAGATTCTCCAGTTCAATCTGTGAAGGGTAAAGCAAAAAGTTAGAAGGGATTATGAAATTAGGAAGTTTCAAAAACTTTAGCCAACGATTGAAAAGCAGCATCTCTCGGCCAGAAATCTGTGCCGATTTCGATCGATTCCATAAGTACGACGGAAAATTAAAATCGCATAGAAGAATACTTCGTTAGCCCAGTTATGGGGCTGGCAGTGCGCCAATATCCGAGCGTAGCGTGAATGAAAAACCCATCACTAGTCAATTGATTCGTCATAAAGTGCTCGATAACTTTTGTTCCAAATTGCATTTTGTACGAATTTGGAACACGGAAAGCCCCGGGGACCGGTTTCGAACTATCGATCGTGCGTTCCGAACAATTGATCCTTCTGGCGGGGCTCGCGGAACCCGCAGCCTTATCATTAGCACCATCATCGCTTGGGTCACCTATTTTCGAAGCCTATTTCTACTAACCAGTGCACTTTCGTTGGGAAACATCACCGTACTCGGTTCATCACAATCGGACTTTGGTGGGTTCATCGTTAAACTCGGTGCAGTCTGTCTGCCACAACGTTACGCACCAAACTGAAGGACAGTCCATTCGGTTTGTGGAGCACGTTTCCTCTCTCGACTTGACACTTAACTAACTAAACTAAAGCTACACGAGAAAGCACTCGACTGCCGTGTGATTGCGCGGTCATCTTGTACAAACCAATCGCTTTGAAGCACCGGGGTGTGTCCCCATCTTCTGGGTCCGATGGCGCGACACATGTATTCGAGGCTGTCGTTGTGTTGTGTTCCGTCCGTTTCCGTCCGAAATGATACGGTTCACAAAGATAGGGGTGACTAATGCCTCCTACCTAAACAGATGGTGGCCGCAGAATGATAGCAGCGTGCGACCCACCTGCGAACACGCAAGATAACAAAACCGGCCTGGCCAATGTTCAAATCGTCATCCAAAAATGGTACAAAAAACAAATAACGCAACCGTATCTCGCTGACACGCGCTGTGCACGGTAAAAAGCACGACAAAAGACCTCAAAAAAATTCCGCTCTTAGTGATAGGACGCCGGAGGAGTAGAGTTCCTTCAGAGATATAGCGACAGAAACAAATTCCCAGGAAGCCAGAAGAGCTTTACAAAGCTTTGAGATAATATTTATCAAACTACGGTGGGGAATTTTCCACGGCGGAGTGCATCCGTAATGCCAAGAGGCGCGGACAACGCATTTTGTACCCCGTAGGCTGTTCCAATCATGATCATCAACGTGATCGTGCGCGGTCTCTGAACCGATCGAGGGCTGATAGGCGGAATGGCGATTGGGACGGCGGTCACACGTGGGAAAGGCGAACACCGAGAAGCAGGTTGCCCTTTTTGTGTGGTCGAATGTCGACGAAGATGTTGCGATCGTACGATGGATTGGAGAAAAAACCGGTTTGCGCTTGGGGTTACCCCCCGAAAAGAACTGATGAAGTCGAAACCTTCGTTCATTCATCTTCCACGACCGAACGGAGAGCATGGGGGTTGGGCTGTAAACATGGGCCGCCAGTGCGCCGCAGGGCATTTGGCCTTTTCCTTTGGTGATGTTTCTTCTGGTCAGATGATTGACCGAACGGACGGGACGGGTTTTTACCTTCCACTTCTTCTGTGCCCTTTGATTCTGCTGCTGAGAACGCATGGGAACGCAAAGCGGCCATTAAAGGGTGGAAGACCCGAGAGCAAGAAGTCAAATCAAACTTGTTTTTCTTTTTCAAGAAAAGCTCCACGCGAGACACCCCCCGGCTTGCCTGCGACATTCGGCCAGAGGCCATTGGCTTGTAACGGAATAGACTCCGGCGATGCGGAGAAGGAGAATCTAAGGCAAGTCCTCTATGTCCATTAGACGGCACCCTCCTGGTGCCTTTCTCTTTAGAAAGGTTGTGCAGCCGAGGCGTGTATTCATGTCCATATTCAACGGACATGCCAATAAAAGGTCTTTCTCCGGCACACGTAACAAGCGGGGCGGTCGAAACGTTAACCTTAAAAGTGGATATCGGAACGTCGCGTCGTCAAGGGAACCGCCGATAACGGGCATAGGAAATGTCCAATCGTTTGGTCATCAAACTTGCGTCAATGAAACGCGTGTCCGCTCGTGATCCCGGACCATTGTGCAGGAAGCAAGCCCCACATATCTTATCGCTTGACGCAGGAAGGTGTACTTCAAACAGGAATTGTTGTTTTTTCTTCAACAACCAGCTCGTCGGCAGTTTTATAACATCCACCACTCCACATCAGCTGATAGACTTGCCCCTAGCGCGGCTCGCTCGGTATTTCCAGCACACTGTCACTGAGTGCATTTCTTGAATTCCCACCGTGACATAATTCGAGGCCAAGTGATTTTCACTCCACAGAACACTTGGATGGCTTGGATGGCTTGGATGGCTGTAAAGAAGATTGTGAGACTGTGGTGGTCAAGTGAAAGCCTCTACCTGAATCCTTGGATCTAGCTCGGTGTTGTCCTCCGGCTCTTCCATTTCCTTCTTTGCCGTGGCCATGACGCTCGCCCCCAACAGCCAATTGCCACAATCGGAACGGATTTATTGTCACTACTATTTCAATTAATTTCGTGTCGTGCCTACTCTTTCGCGGCACCACACACCGCCGTTCGGTGTGCCTTAGTTGATGGTGATGATGACAAGCGAGCATCAAAGCATGCTTTGCTTTCACTCGTCTGGTGTGAAACGCGAACAACAAATCACACACACGCTCATGAGCGCAAATACTCAATAGAAGATCGGGGGTTGGCACCGTGAGGCAGATTATTTGGACATCTCGTCGTGGGAGACGCTTTAAAAATAGCACCAAAACGTAACACAACAAACACTAACACACCAACCAACACAACGCAGCGATGTGCGAGATGTGGTTGTCTAACTTTTTTGCTTAGCACAGGACGACCCCCCTTCGTTATGGTGATGCACCGTCGTCACAGCAGGCGATGCACGAAATGCAAGCGAAACCCTTATTTCGCTGGCTCTTTTCCCTCCACACTCACTAGCGCGATGTTTGTATTTTCTATTTTCACGCTTACGCACAAAGAAAAAGGTGCGTCATGCGGGCGCGAGAAGAATCACTTGCACTTGCACAAAGCACACTCGAAGGCGAACAATTTGGCAGGCTGTGGCCGAGTCGTGAAACAATCACACCGACTTTACGTAGGGATTAAAATGCGTTTAGCCCCAGCCCAGCCTGTGTGCCCTCGACAACAAGGAAGTGCAGAAAAATGCCAGTGTTATTTTCTGGCACCAGATATTGTTCCTTGTTTCGTCGAGAGCCAAAGCAGGCGGAGTAATGACAGCGGGAGAGCAATCGAAACACAACTTTTGTTCCCAGACTGCGCTGCCACACGGTGCATAACTATAACACGTAACACGTAACTTAGTGTCAAATCTGTTATGCGCCCTGTATAACGTCGTGTTCTGCGCCCTGTATAACGTCGTGTTATAGGGTCTGCTGAGCCACAACGCTTTTAACGCCTGGTCGCTGTACTATCAAAATTGTTATATCTGCTGTTATGCACCGTGTGGCAGCGCAGAGAAGAGCGAGTCGGCCTTTGACGGTCCGACACTGACGGCTGCTGTCAACCATCTCCTCCGACAAACATCGGCTATTTTCCCTTTTTCACTCCTGTTCATCATTTCCACGCGGATTTACGGTGGTAAATTAAATTTCAAGTAAAGTAACATTTATTTTTTGAAATTATGATAAACACCAGCCAAAATTGCTGCATGCGGAAACAGATTTAAGCGATTGTGTTGACCCTGGCCACCGCCGCCATCGGTGGGTAACTTTTCGCTTCACCATCCGTCAGAATACTGGCCAAACTTTGGGCTATCGATCCCTGTCAAAGTGCCTGTGCAAAGGAACCGTCTTTCGGTTTTTCGATGGGCGGTCCACTGAAAAAGAAAGGTCCCTGTTTACCATAAATGCACACATCACAGACGGATGCTCGGATTCGCCCTGCCTGCCACCGTGTACAGTGTAGTGGAGTGCATGAAATGTTCCCACCATTCGGTCCCGCAAACTCACCATCCGCCATCCGAGTTCGCCAACGCTAGCAACCGTGAAGCACGCAGAAAACGAAGAAACCGAATCCTCTGTCCGGCAAACAGACCCCAAAGCCAGCAGGTCCGACGGGTGAACCACAGCGCAGCATAAAACACGTCCCTGTAGTACGCAGGGAGCAAGTATCGCCCGGAAACAACACATCATGAACAGCACTACAGGTGTCCTGCCGTTTGTGCGTGGAATTGACTTCACCAACAATGACTTCAGCGTAAGTGTTCGTTGCCGTGCTGCATTTTGCAACCGCGCCGTCCCCGTGGGTCCGTTTTTCCAAACCATTGCGCCAGATTCTTGGGTGCCGAAACCCGAAACACTACCATCCGGTGGCGAGGAGCGTGCACAGCATGCTCCGTCACTACGCACGGTTGACATACTTCTTCCCACCTTTGCCTTTTTTGCTTTGCACCGCACCACCACAGAAAATCTATTTTCGTCGTAGCCGGCTTTGTTTAAAAAGAGACACCGTGTGGCACAATTATCGGCGCGCTCCTATCATTTCCGCGCGAAGGGTTACATTTTTGCGATGCTTATCGGACGCACCCCGCCTGCTTGATGCCAACAAAATGCCATTGACAGTTGTTTACCCGATTCGATTTCCTTGGTCATGGTCATGTGCCATTTTCCTTTTCTGTACCGTTTCAGGATGAAAAGTTTCCGAAAAACATCCGCCACATGTCCGGCGTGCAATGGCTCAAGCTGGATCGTACCCGCATGGAGGCGATACCGGAGGAAATGGGAAAGCTAGTCAAGTTGGAGCACTTGTCGATGAAAAACAATCAGCTGGAAAAGCTGTTCGGCCAGCTGAGTGAGCTCAGCTGTCTACGGTCACTGAACGTGCGCCGCAACAAGATCAAAAGCCATGCGATTCCGTCGGACCTGTTCGAGCTGGAGGACCTCACGACGCTCGATCTGTCGCACAATCGACTGAAGGAAGTGCCGGAAGGGCTGGAAAAAGCGAAAGCCTTATTGGTGTTGAATTTGAGTAACAACCAGTGCGTCGATCGGACCTCGTCCGGAACCTGGAACACCTGGACCACTGACTGACACGGGCCGTTTCCCGTTTTCGTTTCAGAATCGAAGCCATTCCACCGTCGCTGTTCATCAACCTGAACGATCTGCTCTTTCTCGATCTATCGGCCAATAAGCTGGAGACGCTGCCACCGCAGACGCGCCGGCTTTCCAACCTGCAGACCCTGATCCTGAACGACAATCCGCTGGAACTGTTTCAACTTCGCCAGCTGCCTTCGCTGCAAAGCCTCGTCTGTCTGCAGATGCGCAACACGCAGCGCACGATCAACAACTTTCCCGCCTCCTTCGATAGCCTGCTGAACCTGCAGGAGCTCGACCTGTCACAGAACGAACTGTCAAAGGTCCCGGCGCCGCTCTACAGCCTAGTCAACCTGTGCCGGCTCAAGCTGAACGATAACACGATCGAGGAGCTGTCGCCACAGATCGAGCTGCTGACCAAGCTGGAAACGCTGAACCTGTCCCGCAACAAGCTAACCGCCCTGCCGGCCACCCTGTGCAAGCTGCAGGAACTGCGCCGGTTACACGTGAACGACAATTTGCTCAACTTTGAGGGCATCCCGTCGAGCATCGGCAAGCTGAGCGCACTGGAGGTCTTTTCGGCCTCAAACAATCTGCTGGAGATGGTGCCGGAAGGCCTGTGCCGGGGCTGCGGTTCGCTCAAGAAGCTCAATCTGAGCTCGAACCGACTCATCACGCTCCCGGAAGCGATCCATCTGCTGACGGACATGGAGCAGCTCGATTTGCGCAACAACCCGGACCTGGTGATGCCCCCGAAACCGCTCGAGGCGCAACGGGGCGATGGGTTGGCGTACTACAACATTGACTTTTCGCTCCAGACGCAACTGCGGCTGGCCGGAGCGACCGTGCCGGCGCAGGTGCAGGGTGCCGCGAACGGGGCCAAAGATCCGATCGCACGCAAGCTGCGGTTAAGGCGGGGCGCCCGGAACGATTCGACCGACAACCAGGACTCGGCCAAGATACTTAAGGGCATGCAGGACATTGCGAAGGACAAAAACTCGGGCCTCGGGTTGGGCGAGCTGGAGAAGGTGGAGAACCTGAAGCCGAAGCGATGGGACGAAACGCTCGAAAAGCCGGCCGTGGACTACTCGGAGATTTTCGAAGAAGAAGACGGCCAGTGCCCGGGTCTGACGGTGTGGGAAATCGAAAACTTCCTACCGAACAAGATCGAGGAAGCGGCGCACGGCAAGTTCTACGAGGGGGACTGCTACATCGTACTCAAGACGAGCCACGACGACAGCGGCCAGTTGTCGTGGGAGATTTACTTCTGGATCGGCACGAAGGCCACGCTCGATAAGCGCGCCTGCTCGGCGATTCATGCGGTCAACCTGCGCAACTATCTCGGTGCCCGGTGCCGGACGATCCGTGAGGAGCAGGCGGACGAGTCGGACGAGTTTCTGGCGCTGTTCGATACGGACGTAGCGTACATCGAGGGTGGCCGCACGCCGACCGGGTTCTACACGATCGAGAACGTGGTCTACATCGTGCGGCTCTACCGGGTGCACGATGCCGGGGCAAACATTCACCTGGAACCGGTGCCCGTGTCGCACCAGTCACTCGATCCCGCTCACGTGTTCCTGCTCGACACCGGCCTGCAGCTGTTCGTGTGGTACGGGGTGCGGTCGAAGAACACGCTCAAATCGAAGAGCCGCTTTACGGCGGAGAAGATCAACAAACACGAGCGCAAGAACAAAGCGGAGATCTTCCAGGAGTACCAGCGGCAGGAGAGCTTAGACTTTTGGCGTGCCCTCGGCTTCGCCGACGGCCAGGGACCGCAAGACGAGGAAGCCGAGCGGCTGCTACTGGAATCGCACGTCGATCCCGACTTTGTGCCCGTCCCGCCCCGGTTGTACCAGATCCAGCTCGGCATGGGCTACCTGGAGTTGCCGCAGGTCGAGCTGACCGGGGACAAAAAAACGCTCACGCACACGCTGCTGGTCAGCAAGAACGTGTACATCCTGGACTGCTACCTGGATCTGTTTGTTTGGTTTGGCAAAAAATCAACGCGTCTGGTGCGGGCGGCCGCGATCAAGCTTTCGCAGGAACTGTTCACCATGATCGATCGGCCGGACTATGCGCTGATAACGCGCGTCCAGGAGGGCACCGAAACGCAGGCCTTCAAGTCGAAGTTTACGGGCTGGGAAGAAATCATTGCGGTCGATTTTACGCGCACCGCCCAATCGGTCGCCCGGACCGGGGCCGATCTGACGCAGTGGGCCAAACAGCAGCAAACGAAGGCGGATCTGGCGGCCCTGTTTATGCCCCGGCAACCGGCCATGACACTGCTCGAGGCACAGCAGCTGGCCGAAGACTGGAACTACGATCTGGACGTGATGGAACCGTTTGTGCTGGAAAGTAAAAAGTTTGTCCGCCTGCCGGAGGAGGAACTCGGCTTGTTCTACACCGGCGAGTGTTACGTGTTCCTGTGCCGTTACTGTTTGCCGGTGGACGATGACGAGGAAGAGGACGGTGACGGTCAAGAGGACGGCGAATCGCAGCCGGGCGCCGTTGACGGGCTGGCGGGTGGCACGAGGGCGAAGCAACTCTCAGCGGCACCGGCGCCCGCCGAAGAGATTCAGTGCGTCGTGTACTTCTGGCAGGGCCGGGAAGCGGGCAATATGGGCTGGCTGACGTTTACGTTTACGTTGCAAAAAAAGTTTAAATCAATGTTCGGCGAAGAGCTGGAAGTGGTGCGGATACACCAGCAACAGGAGAACCTCAAGTTTATGTCCCACTTTAAGGGCAAGTTTGTCATCAAGAACGGGCGGCGCAAGGAGCGGCAGCGCACTCCGGAGGGCAAGCTACCGGTCGAGTTCTATCATTTGCGCTCGAACGGCAGTGCACTCTGTACGCGCCTGATCCAGGTGCGGCCGGAAGCAACGCTGCTCAATTCCGCGTTCTGGTAAGTGATCGCTCGGGTTGCTGGAAAATCGGATCGACAGTCAACGGCGTGTCTTCTTTTTAGCTACATTCTCTTCGTGCCTTTCGAGACGGACGATGACTCCGAGTCCGGTATCGTGTACGTGTGGATCGGTTCGAAGACGACGACCGAAGAGGCACGCCTTATACAGGAGATCGCCGAAGATACGTTCAACAATCCGTGGGTTAGCTTCCAGGTACGGGAACCAGACGCATTTACCCTCGCAGCCCGAATTCTTACACTCTCCCTCCCCCCGGCAGATACTTCACGAAGGCGAGGAACCAGAAAATTTCTTCTGGGTTGCGCTCGGTGGCCGCAGGCAGTACGATACGGATGCGGAGTACATGAACTACACGCGCCTGTTCCGGTGCTCGAACGAGAAGGGCTACTTTACGGTGGCCGAAAAGTGTTCCGACTTCTGTCAGGACGATCTGGCGGATGACGACATTATGATACTGGACAATGGCGAGCAGGTGTTCCTGTGGCTCGGTTCGCGCTGCAGCGAGGTGGAGATCAAGCTTGCCTACAAGTCTGCACAGGTGCGCCACCACGCCCCCACGGTGGTTCTGGTAGAACTAAGTGTAACTCATTGCATTTTTTCATTGCACAGGTCTACATTCAGCATATGCGCATCAAGCAACCGGAACGGTCACGGAAACTGTTTCTAACGCTGAAGAACAAAGAATCGAAACGATTCGCCAAATGCTTCCACGGCTGGAGTGCACACAAGAAACCCCCGGAGTAGAGGGTTTTATAGCAGAGATTAGATAGTTCGGAACTGGCTGGGGCGGTGGCCCGGAACCGCCCGGCATCCAATTTTGACCAACTTCAAGCACAATCGTTACTCGATATATAGTGTGAATAGCGTTATATATTTTTTTATCTTTGTTGCTTCATTGCATATTTTATTTCATCAAAGGTAGCGTCGATTGGTGCTACGCTACATGATTGGTGTATCGCGAGCGA
The DNA here is from genome assembly GCF_943734635.1 of Anopheles cruzii. Classification (NCBI taxonomy): domain Eukaryota; kingdom Metazoa; phylum Arthropoda; class Insecta; order Diptera; family Culicidae; genus Anopheles; species Anopheles cruzii. Next base: position 523,054 of record NC_069144.1, read on the forward strand.
ATCGTGTAAAAAGGCAGCATAGGTTACTTTGCTTTCCGTCAAACCTAATCGTGATGAACTTTAAAACGTCCCATATCTCGTGGACAACGCCAAATCCGTTTGTGGTAGTCACTGTGTTTATGCTCGTGCGTGCGTGCGTATTGTTTTTGTACAGACTGTACATGTTTCGTAGTTTTATAATTTCCCTATTTTACCTAACACACCCTCGGTTCCTCGCTTCCGCTCACCGGAGCAAAAGTAGTATTTTCGTAACGCCCTCCGAATGGGATCTAGATTCTGCGGGCGTGCGGCGGACTGTGCGACGATGGGAGCTCAAAAGACAGTGTAAATAAATCAGTGGAACGTTTCGAAAAGGTAGTGGACGCCGTTGGTAGTGGACTTAGTCAAACACGCACACTTGGATGTTGCTCGGACCGGTCGGTTGCTTCGGAACAGTGGCCCCCAAAAAGGAAGAACAGTAGTTTGCTTTGCGTTTCTGCTTTGAAGATACTTATTTATTCGCCTCAACGACTACTCGGACCGTCAGAAAACGTTCGCTGGTGTTATGTTCGTTTAAATCACCCCCCGCCACACAACTGCGCGTGTGAGGGCGAAAATCGCAGCAGGAAAATGTTCATAAAACTATAAACTTACTAGCAAAATTATGTACAAATAAAAATCTACTGAAGAGGGAGATTGAACGGCAGAAGCGACAGGTTAGAATTTGTAACAAATCACAATAATAACATGAAAATTGTGTAAAGCGTGTTTTGTATCGGTCTTTCTGCTGGTCTGGTGCTCGGGGCCCACAGAGTGCGTCCCTGGTGTGCCGAAAGAAACTCTCTTCGATACTCCACAACAATAACAACAACAATTACTAATAGATTAGTTTCTACCCTCATCAGAGACCGCTCAACGGCATCAGAACGAGGGGGCCATGCCATTTACGATGTTAAAAATACCACCTAAACAGGAGATGATCCGGCCAGGTGAGTGTGCTCGAGTAAGACCCTTAAAGCGAACGAGGAGCGGAAAGTGTTGGGGATTATCTGAAACGAAAAACACGAACATGTTGGTGTGAATAAAAAGGGCGTCGGAGAACGATTCATCGCCGGGAAAAGGTCGCTGCGGGTGGGCACGCAAAATTACCTTATGCGAAAACATTTGTTTCAATTCTAAAAATATCGATCCCGCCCGATGGTCGGTGCTGCTGCTGCTGTTTGGGGACTGGTCACCCGGTTCGTTCCGCTTCGCTCAATCGTCATCATCGTCATCGTCCGACGGTACAAACAGATCGTTTTCTTCGAGAAAATTGGCCATATTTTTGCTGATGGTAGCACCAATCAGCAGCCCCGGAACGACCGTGCAAAGAATACCAAACAGGCCGAACGGGGTGATGTCCGGCATGGGTTTCAGCGCACCACTTCGATAGGTGTACTTCCGGCGCAGCGGAAGCCGCAGAAGCTGAGCTCTAGCTTCGGCCGTTGCGAGGCTGCTCGAACGCACGACGCTTTGAAACACTCGTGTAAAAACCATTTTACTTCGTATCGTAAAACACCCAATAACTTAATGTTTTTTCGTGGACAACACACGCATCACCCGATTACAAGGACTATGCGGGGATTTTTTTACTCGCTGAGCCAGGCGTCAAATGTCATACGGAAAATAACCTGGCATGGTTGCCATACAAGTTTCTGGAAGTGGTATCGCTTTCTTCATTTCATTGATAATAAGCCCGACAAAAAAGCGCAAGCCGTAGAATAAAAAATATGTAAAAATTTATCGTACCGTGTTGCAATAAACAATCGAAAATTGTTGATTCAATAGCGATCGTGGCGATCCCATGCGCTAGCGTCCTTGATTTTTGACAGCAGCAAAAACCGTTTGAAAACCGTTGGATTAACTGACATCAACGAACAAGCCATTTTGCATCAGGAAGCGCCATTCGATAGGACGCGAAGTTTTCACCGAGTTTTTTATTTTTATGTAGTTATAGTATTTGTGTTAGAAATAAGCATCATGGAGTGTAAAAGTTTGTACAAAAACAACTTTGTGAAGCCGGGCACCAAATCGAAAGCTGCCGCCGATTTGTACCACAAAACGCAGCGCCAACAATCGCGCCATGAAATACGGCAATCGTTTCGCAATATGCACGATTCGGACGAGGAGAACGATGCGGGGCCAACCCAAACCGACGATCCTCCGCGTGCCGGTGGCCGCGACAGACGTAAACGCCCAAAGGACAAAGCCTGCGGTGATCGGCTAAAACGCTTGCTACTTTTTCGCGAGCTAAGAAGAATGCAAAAGCAGTTGCAGCAAGCGAGGAACAATAAACCATTCATACCGGTGGTTTCGCAAAGCGAAATTCTTGCCTTTGCCGAATGGGAGTACAAACTGTCTACCGACGTGCTGCGAAGATTGGAAGCACAAACACAAAAGGAAGCACCAGCGCCAGCGCCAGCCTGTTCGTCACATCACAAGCCGGCAAAGCTGGCTAGTGCGCTAATGAGCACAACGCCGCGATTGCAAAAAGTTGCCATCGGGTCAAGCGGGGCAAAGAAGTCTAGTGCGCGGAAGGCCATGACTCCTAGATTCGAGACCGTTGTCACGGGGTCCTCATCAAAGAACCATGCACCGAAAAAACCGCTATCGGAAAACAACAGGACGCCCGTTCCGCACGCTCCCAGAGTTGCAACCTCTCGGGTAGACTGCTGGCGACGCGATAATCTGCCGCCGGGAGTCACGAACAGGCGTAAACAGCCGCAAGGGAACACCCCTACCGTCCCGTTGTGTAGTAAGAAACCCCAGGTTGGCGGCACTGCGGATCCTTCATCGCTCCTGAAAGGGGGCATCAAAAAGCCTTCGAAACCGCCAAAAGACGGTGTTCGACAGAAGCCATTGAAAGCATTGGAAAACGTTCGTCTTGGCGTTGTAAGTTTAACGTTTTACCCTGCGAATGTATCACAACTCATGTATTTCTCGCCATTTTTTTAGGCACAGCAAACTCGGCCACTGGTCCCGAAATCGCGCGAATTTAAATTTACTCTCAAACCGACCGATGGGAAAGCAAACCAAAACTCGAGCAATCCAATGGTTACTTCGACGATTAGGAAGCTCAAGAAACCGCTGCCATTTTCGATCACACCAGCGGATGGGTACGTTTTAAATGTTCCCAGTTCGGAGACGTTTTTCGATGGCATCAGTCCGATCGAAATTGAAACACCGCTAAAAGAGCAACCGGAAAAGGGGCACGGCCAGCCAAAAGAGCACAGTCTGTGGGAGCCTCAACCCGTAGCGTCACTGCTGGAACCGCAACCGAATCAAGTAGTCGACCGACCAGAAGAGCACAGTCTGTGGAACTCTCATCCCGTGGGCGAACCCGTAACGTCGGAACAGCAAGGGAAGAATGCGTTTGAAGGGCAACAAGAGCACAGTCTGTGGGTCCCGCAGCCCGTGGCTTTATCCGTAACGTTGTCATTGGGACACCAACATGAGATAGTGGTCGATAGGCCACGAGAGGACAGTGTGTGGGCAGCTCAACCGGTTGCTCTACCCGTGGAACCATCGTTAAACTTGGACCAGCAACCGGAAAGGCGAAAAGGAGACAGTTTTTGGGAACCTCAGCCCGTAGCGTCGCTTTTAACGGACTCCTGTGTTGGTGACGTCATTAACCTAGAGAGTTCCAACGCGAGTGATGCCGGTAATCTAGAGCTGCAAAAATTCGCAATAGAGCCACCGAAATGTGACGCTGATGGAGCGTTCGGACAACTCAAGAGAAAACCCTCGTTGAATGAATCCTATACCGTCAGCGATGATGACGAAACGGTTCCCTTATGTGACGCTGATGGAGCGTTCGGACAACTCAAGAGAAAAGCATCATTGAACGAATCCTATACCGTCAGCGATGATGACGAAACGGTTCCCTTATGTGACGCTGATGGAGCGTTCGGACAACTCAAGAGAAAAGCATCATTGAACGAATCCTATACCGTCAGCGATGATGATGACGAAAAGGAAAATTCGGTTCGCACAAAGGACTCCAGCGATGCATTGTTTGGTTGCCGACCAACAATCTTAATCAACGACGAAAAGGCACCTTCATCCCCGGTTAACGAAACAGGAAGCCCGTCCTCAGCAGTTACCGTTATTCCGATCAATGACGATCTCGCACCAATAGAAAGGGATGGAACTAGTGCAGTTACAAAAAGCCGATCTTCGAAAGTGGTATTTTTCGAGCACGAAAAACCAAGTTCACATTGCGCAGAAAATTCGTTCCAAATTGATCAAAATGACGAGCAGCAACCAAGGGCTTCTTCGATTGTGCCACAGAAACGAGGCTCCCTTGTATTTGTCGAAACAACAATGACGACACCAATGGAACCGAGTGATTCTAATATTTTGTTGCAGAAGCATCGATCATGTTTAGTCGACGTAAACGATCTTCACATACCGAATGACGTTAGGGAGAAGACGAATTTCTATTACAGTAAGGTTGAATGCGAACGTAACCGACTTGAAGCGCTGTGCAATCGTTTTGAAGCCTTCTTAGAATCCGAAGAGCTCAACGATCATTGCAAAGGCTTAATTCTTGCCGCGCAGGGTCAAACGCACATTTTGATCAACAAAAAACTAACCAAGTTCCGTGAGCTCATTGGCCACTACGAAACGAACTGGGACGATCGCAAAGTGCGCAATGACGATCTGGACGGTTTCTGGCAGATGGTGTCGCTGGACTTGGAAAATCTCGACCAACGGTTCGCTGAACTGCATCGGTTGAAGGACAATAATTGGGAGGAAGAGCAAGAACCCATTGTGGTGGATCCTCCGAAGGTTAAAAAACTACAAGCGGGCGGTGGTGTCCGTAAGCGCGAGAAGAAAGGTGCAACGAAGACCTCGTCCGCCATTGCCGATTTGATCCGAAAAGCACGTGAAGAGCAAAGAAAACAGAAAAATCCTGATTTGGGACCGCTGGCTGATACAGTAAAATTGGTCACGACTCCTGTTAGGCGATCGATGCGTATCGCTGGTACCCCGAAGAGGACCAGCATTTTGAAGGAACGGTCGCTCGTACGCACATCACCAACAGAGGTAACTTCAAAATAGTTGATTGGCGAAAATCGCAAAAGTAACTTTAATCTATTCCTTCGAATCCTATAAACGTTGCAGGTTCTCACGGGACGTAACGAATGCACTAAGTCCCCTCCAAAGACTTCATCCAATGGTGGTAAACTTCGCGGAAAGAGTGTCCTTTTCATAGACGAAGGCCTAGACACCCCAGAACCGCGTCATCGCCGAAGCACTCGGTCTGTTGTAGACACTCCAAAACCCAATTTCAAATTAAACGATGAATTTGAGGATAATATCGACGACAAGGAAGAACCACAGAAGCAACCGAAGCGAAGATCACTTTCACAGTTCACCGAAGAAAACGATCTACCGGCCACCGAGTTGAGTAAATCGAATTTACGATTGAATGAAAAAATAGCTCTCTCGAGTACTTCGCTCAAAAAGTCAAACAACGGAACATCATCCGGTGCTATCGTTGAGACCGTTTCTGGGATACCGGAGGAGGTGAAACAAAAGACCGCTTTCTACAATAACAAGGTGGACATCGAACTGAAACGACTGGAAGCTTTGTCCGACGATTACCTTCCTTTCGTGGGATGTGAAGAATTGAGCGATCACTGCAAAGGCTTAATCCTTGCCGCGCAGGGTCAAACGAACATTTTGATCAACAAAAAGCTGACCAAGTTCCGCGAGCTCATTGGCCACTACGAAACGAACTGGGACGATCGCAAAGTGCGCAATGACGATCTGGACGGTTTCTGGCTGATGGTGTCGCTGGACTTGGAAAATCTCGACAAACGGTTCGCTGAGCTGCATCGCTTGAAGGACAATAATTGGGAGGAAGAGCCAGAACTCGTCCCGGTGGATCCTCCAAAGGTTAAGAAACCGCGAGCCCGCGGAGGTGTCTACCAGCGGGAGAAGAAACCGGTCGCGAAAGCGGCAACCAAGTCGTCGTCTGTCATTGCCGATCTAATTCGTAAAGCACGGCGGGAGCAGCAGAATCAAAATATAATCCAGTTGGAACCATTGGCCGAAACTGTGATGTCAATCGCATCCCCAGTTAAGCTCATCGCGTCCCGTATCGGCGATACTCCCAAGCGCAGCAGTATTTTGAATCGACGATCGAGTATTTGCAAACTCTGCTCTCCGGATATAACGAACAAGATCAACAGTCCGTCGTTGAATAGACGTAATGCAGTTTTGCTGGATGTAAGTATGGAATGAGTATTGAAATCTTTGTTTAGGTAAAACATGTTTTAACTTTTTGCTTCTTCTAATTTAAACACATCAATAGCCTATCAAAGCGGATGTTGAAAACGTTAAACGCGGCTTACAGACGTCCATTTCCGGCAAACCTCGTGGGAAGAGTGTTCTTTTCATAGACGATGGCCTGGAAACCCCAAAATCGAGTCGGCGAAGCCTTCGGTCTGTTGTAGCCACTCCAAAACCCAATTACAAATTAAATGATGAATTCAAGGATAATGTCGACGATAAGGAAGAACCACAGAAGCAACCGAAGCGAAGATCGCTTACACAGTTCACCGAAGAAAACGATCTACCGGCCACCGAGTTGAGTAAATCAAATTTACGATTGGATGAAAAGATATCTTTATCACTTACTCTGAGCCCACAAACAAAGCTAATCCAGAGACCATCATCGGTGACCACCATTGAAAACCAGATGCCCGAGGAGGTGAAACAAAAGACCGTTTTCTACAATAACAAGGTGGACAGTGAACTGAAACGACTGGAAGCTTTGTGCAACGATTACCTTCCTTTCGTGGGATGTGAAGAATTGAGCGATCACTGCAAAGGCTTAATCCTTGCCGCGCAGGGTCAAACGAACATTTTGATCAACAAAAAACTGACCAAGTTCCGTGAGCTCATTGGCCACTACGAAACGAAATGGGACGATCGCAAAGTGCGCCATGACGATCTGGACGGCTTTTGGCAGATGGTGTCGCTGGACTTGGAAAATCTCGACCAACGATTTGCTGAACTGCAACGGTTGAAGGACAATAACTGGCAAGAAGAGCAAGAACCCGTTGTGGAAGATGCTCCGAAGGTTAAACAACTACAAGCGGGTGGTGGTGTCCGCAAGCGCGAGAAGAAACCGGCAGCGAACGGTGCATCGAAGGCCTCGTCCGCCATTGCCGATTTGATCCGAAAAGTACGGAAAGATCTACGGAAGCAGAATGCAATCGATCTTGGCACGCTGTCGGAGACTGTAAACCTGATCGGGACACCAATTAAAAGATCGTCACGACGCAATACAGAAAACTCGAAGTGCAATTATGACCCGGACTTTGCACCATGCGTTTCGAGCCCTGCCGTAGCGAAACGTTATACGATCTTTCCTGGTGTAAGTATGGCATCTTCTTAGGCAACCGAATTGATGTGTAACGTACGATGTGCCCTTTGCAGATGAATCCATTGAATGAGCAGAACATTAAATCCATCCTGAAAACACCCAGCGTGGGAAGAAAGGAGTCCCGCTCGAAAAGTGTGTTGTTCGTGGATGCGAGCGAAACACCGCAGGCGACCCAGCGGCAGAGTTCGCGGCTCATTGTTGCCACGCCGAAACCGAAGTTAACCTTTAGTGATCAGATGGAGTTTGAGCTGATCGACAATCTTGATTCGCGAACGCCTTCCCGGCTCGATGGCGAACTGCACAAACGACGCCAACAATCCCTTCTTACGAATTCGATGTCAAAAGAAGCGATCGAATTGAGTGACGATGAAGTTTTTGTCGAAACTCCCCGTAGACGAACCAGAACCTCACGGGCGCTTTCGGCAATCTTCAGCGACAACACGGGCGATGATGGCATCAGCAGTATGAAGGGGCAAGGTAAATTTTCAGAACAAACAGTTTCAGAACGACATCTCAAACCAGTTCCTCTTTACTCCACAGTAACGGAGAGGTCCGCGAAGCGAAATACTCGCGCGTCGTCGAGCAGGGCGCTCATCGAGACCTAGCTTCGGTTCGGAGCTTGCATTGTGGGTTGTTTTTTTTTAATATAAGTCATTTACTGTTTTACTTTTTAAATGGTGTGAGCTAGTACTTAGAGGATTGTTACGACCCATGTCCGGACGTCGCAAAGGGTTCACTGAAACAAAGAAAAGAAAGCCTCCGAAGTCAATGGCCATGTTTTAATTTGAAACACTAAATACATTTATTACAAATTTACAAAACAAAACCCGCTGCGTTGCGTTGTGTGCCTCAGTTTTTCTCCAACTGTTCGCCGGACGTTCCACTGGTCTTGTTCGTTTCGGCTTCGTCCTGTTCGGCGGCGAAAGCTTCCGGGTCGTAAATCACCTTCACTACCAGGGAACAACTGGGGCAGGTGGCAACTTCTTCGCCGGCCATTAGCTCTTCGCGGCTAACCTGGAACCGATCTCCGCACGGGCACGGATAGTAATACATTTCCTCTTCCTCGTCGTATTCGAAATCTTCGATTTCGATCTCATCGTGGTACACGCTCATTCCGGATGCACTTTCACGACGCACGGCAAATCGACGTGCCCGGCGAACGCTATGACTAATGAAGATAGTGCACTGTGCACTTTTCGCTATGGGATTTCGATCATTTGCGTTCTATTTCATAATTTATTTTTACTTCGCGCGCTCACAAATTTACCACACGTTGATTCATCTTGCGGCATGCACGCGAAACGTCAGATTGACGTCGCTTTGTTTACATTCAGCGTTCAGCGAACCTTGGCTTCATTATTATTATTATTATTATCGCGATTATTATTTTCCCGGAAGGATTACTTTTTTCCCGGAAGGATTATTATTTTCCCGGAAGGATTACTTTTTTCCCGGAAGGATTACTTTTTGCGGGAAAATTTGAATTTTAAATTAATTTTAATTTTAAAATTTCCTGTTTCTCCTATTTTAGGGGCCTAATTCATCGCCCTTTCGCGTATATTATTACATTATTTCTATATATATAAAAATGGTTGTTTGTCACCGTCTGTGCTGCATTTTCTCCAAAACTACTTAACAAAATCTGGGTTAAAGTTAAAGTTAAAGTTAAACAAAGCTCGGATATTTTTCAAGCAATTTAAGCCAAGTCACCAAGAAGTTCTCTGAAACGCCTCTCAATCGAGAAAAAAAGGATGAAATGAGGCGCAGCCGGGAACTGCTAGTATACTTATAATAATTCAGATAATCTCTTATTAAAATAAATCAGCCGGTTAAAAATAAATAAATAATAATCAGATTATTGTGTCTCACACATAAGGGCAAAATACAAACTTTATGATAAAAAACCATTTATCATTAAAATCTTAATTTTTAATGTGCTGGTTTGAAATTAGTCCGCTAAAAACGATTTTAATTTTGTTGTCAGCTTGAAAAGTTGTGGAAGATTTGAAAATCATAAAACCTATTTTGTTAATTTAAAGTAGCAATCAAAGTAGCGATGGTTGGTCGATGGTTGGTCGATCATAGTTCACATTGGTCGTTGTCGTTTGTTCAGTCGGTGGTTTTCGATTGGTCTGAAAAGGTTAAAATTTGGTGTGGTGATGAATGTGAATAACGATAATACGAAAATACGACGGCGGCACCGATACACTCATGAACAGAATTACAACGATTTGAGAGATGGACTATTAAAAACAACTGAATTGTTGAAAGATACCATCCGCTCTAAAAGGCAATCAAAAAAGGAATTTCAGTTTCTTGTAACTGAATTAGGAAAAGATGAGACATATTGGCGAATACAGTATACAGCAATGAAATCGTTAAAAAGACATAGGTACAAAAATGCCATTACATTTAAAACGTTTGTGGAGCAGTACAATTGCTTACCTCCACCAACACAATACCAAAAACGGTTGTGGCGAAACCAACGAGTAGCAGAGCGCCGTCGTAAAGAATCAGCAGCCAAGCCAATGCAGGTACATACAAATTATTACGCTAGCCTTTTTTCAAACTCTTTAGTAGGGGTTACAAAATGACCTTTTCTTTCTGTGGGGCACACGGCGCGTAACAAAAGATATAATGATGAATGATGATAAGTCTCACCTCTTACCCCTGCATAGGTTTGAGAAGGACGGATTTATCTATCGATAATTACAAAATTATAAAAATCAGCGAGAGGCAAACTCCCCAGAACCATGGCATCTAGCTTCACTCCTTTTACAACGGTCGCCATCCCTTACAGTGTTAGACAATGCATGATGTCCCCCACTTAAAAGGGAGGGTCCACTCTCCGGAGCATAGCTAATAGACACCAATGATTCGTACAGAATGCCCACCACTTCCTCATTTCCTACTCTATCAATAGGTTCCTGGTTGATAACAATAGATAGCCGGATATCAGTTGACTTCGCTGACAAGATCAAATATAACAAATTGTGTTATTTTTAATTATAATTTTATTATTTTTTTCTTTCTTTTATTAGCTCATAGTCAATGCAACTACAGGAACGTTGGAAGAACCGGAAAACGAGTGGTGCTTTTCCCCATCTGACTTCCTGCCGCAAGCCACGAGCAGCGAGGTAAACTGTTGTTTAAACTAAATAACATAACTAAATACTATGATCACTTA
>NC_069144.1:533757-546691 GCF_943734635.1 Anopheles cruzii
CAATTTATGCTCCACCAGGAGGGGTCCGTAGACGAACAGCATCTCGAAATGGACGAACAGCATCTCGATGCAACAACATCATCCATACCCTTCCCAATAAACAACCATAGAGGGCTAATCGATTTTGAATTGGCAGCTAAAGACGTTAAACGATGCGCCCGTGGGTTGTCGCAGATGCTGCTCAATTTTAAGGAATCCACTACAATTATTAACAAACGGCAGAAAGGAGCAAAAATTGTAAGAAAAATATTGCTCATATTTTTCGAAGAAAAATTTCTCGCGACATGTTCGTGGAAATTATTGACAATGGGGAAAAAAATAGCCCTGAGCATTTTTAAACACATTTGGAAATGTATTGCATTAGCAATTACATTAACTTTTGATGCTAGTTTTAATTATAAGGTTTTTGAAGCGAAGATGATTCGTATTATTAGAAATATGCATAATAAATACAAAAAAAATAGTACATAAAAATACAATTTACCGATGCTTTTTTGATTTATGCTTCGCGGTATTGCTTGGCGTCGAGTTTTTCAGCGTTCAGTTTTTCGATGTAAAGAACTATCTGGAGAAAATCTATAAAATCCCGGTGCAAATCATCTATATGGTCACCTTTTACGTTCTAGCTTATCTTTCGCACGGAGGCTGCTTAAGCTTCATGATTTTCGATCCTGGCAAACGCATACCAACTTCCCCAGAAGCTGAGCCGGATGCCGAAATAGAACCTTTCGAAGCGATGAGAAAAAACAACGATAAGATAAGATAAATAAGACGAGTAAGTGTTAATTAATGTTGTTAAGCTTTTGTTCGTTCTGTTTCCGTGATTTGGAATCGATGTGAAGTTTATACGATTAGTTAACTCATTATTATTATTCATCATTACTGTTTCTAAAATATGTTACACTGATCCGCCGGTTTTGGATGCATTGTTACCCATTACATGATTTATAAATAAAACTACGAATTGTCTGTTCGTAATCCTATTAATCTTTTTATTAATCTGAGGGACATCTTTTAAGAAATAAAATAACAACTGGACAGGATAAAACAGGAAACGAAATACCTGACGGAGGCATAAATACAAATACAATTCACAACAGTGATTTAAATAAGATAAAAACTACAAACCCGCGAAATCTTTTATTTGGGGCTAAAATTGTATCCAGGTCTCATTCTTAAAACAAATAAATCGTTTTCATTCACCAAACTGGGACACAGGATTTTCTGTGGAGCTTTTAAAATTGGTCAATCACAATGTCGGTTAGATACATAAACGGTACACATGGACATGGAAATGAGTTAACTTACAAATAACACGCAAAAAGCAAAAAACTTACATTCCTTAAAATTCCAAATTCCATTCAAAACTTAAGATTAACTTGCTGCCATATCGGATACAAAAACAATGTACAACGAATATATATATAAACAATCGTAATACAGTTTATTTATCGGTTCCTGTTTGTTTCGTGTGGTACTTAGTTAGTAACTAAACCCCTTTTACTAGTCACTATTACTAGTTGCTTATGTTTCCTTTATGAAGGATTCAACTAATGGGATAAATGATGTGTAGGATGGCATGTGGCTCACCGCAAGTTTACAAAGTATATCTTTTAAACTATATTCCTCCTGCTCTTTACTTAAACATACATTTTTTTCTTCCCTTTCTGGTATAAATTCATTCAACCCCTCTGGCACGGGGTATAGATGCGTGAAACACTTTTTCGCTGGTGTTCTCAACGGTCGTCCAAAGAAGACCGTTTCCATGCCCCGTTCCAACGCATATTCAAATTTCATGACTTTTTCACCCGACGCCATAAACCAGGAGTCCACATCGTTTGGTGAAATAGCTTCACTTCTTAACAAAAAGTTATCTCTAACAATGACTCTTAGGCCGTTATTTGTTATTATGGGCCTGGTGATGGCCGGGGTGGGTGGAAACGCTACTGCCCGAAGTTGCACACCCCTTACCAGCTGCTGGGCCGCCCGTAACGGTTCCGCTGTGTTAACGTGTTGTTTAATGCTCCCAAGTTCAGCCTCATTTGGGTTGGTAGAGTTATGGAGCAACGGCCCCTTGTTGAGTACTTCGTCCACAACATGGAGGAGGTTGTGGACTTTATACGGAACAAAACCAACTCTATTCCCGAATCTTGTAACAAAGGTTTCTAAACATAGCTTGGCATATGTAAGATACTCCTGCTTGCGTGTTCTGTTACAAATGGCCACACCGAAATGGAGCATACAATATGTGAGGAAATCTGGTGCGCTGAGTGCTCCACGCAGCACCACGAATCCCGCCACATCCATAAAGTATGCCCACATCCAGTGCGGCCATTCGGAAACTGCTATCTCAAATTGGCCATGATTTCTTTCGTGGGGAAAATGAAAGGCAAAAAGTGAGATCTTCAGGAAATCTAACTTTTCGGCTTCCATTTTCTTCACTTTATACCGGCCCCCTACAAACGTATTGTAAAATGTCTTCACCACACCTAGGTGTAAGAGATGTCGGTTGTCTCCTACCAAGACATCATTGATCATGTCTATTCCTAATTTTTCAAAAGCATAAATATCTGGTTTCTCGGCTATCCGATGCGTGCCATTGTATTCACCTGCAATGAATTCAGCGTGCGTTCGTAGAGGTGATGAATATTTCGTGTGGTTCACCTCTGGGTTTTTACCATTGGTATACGACACGCAATTATAAATGTACTTTCCCTTCATTATACACTTTGGGCACCCATAATGGCCTGTGTGCCCGGCCGTCTCTGTCATTATGATGAAAAGTAAGGAAAAAGTTATTGGGAAAAAGTAAAATAAATTTATAAGAATTAATTTTTTTTTCGGAACTCACCTTTCATAAAGGAGTGTGCTGGGGCGTCGGCTTTTATCGTTCGAATTGTCACATTTCTCTTTTTCCGTAGCTCTGTCACCTGCTCACAGAGCGGGCGGAAAAATTCATGGACGTTTGGTTTTCCATCCCCACAAAATACATTCAGCAGGAACGGTTTGCTCGGTTTTGTTTCATCGTACAGTGTCCCAGTAATACACCAAGCGTTGAAACGTGGGTTTATGAGTTGTGGCAAAGGCGCGGCATCGACGTGCAGATCTAACTGCACGTCTGTACTGTCAGGATGTTCAGGTGGTGTATTTTCCTGAATTTCAGATTCTAAATAAAAAATAAGAAGGGAAATATTCGTGAGATCTGATGGCTTGTAAAAAAAAGTAAGTGACCGATTGAAATGAAACTTCACATACGTTCATTTGAAGAGTGTACCAATATAACAAAAAAAACATTAAGCTCGTAGCAGCGCCCTATAGTATCGACCCGCAAAACTTAATCAACAACCTAGTACTTACCTAAATCAGCATTCCAAAAGGCCGCAACCACCTCAGTACCAGCAGGATTACGGACTGCGGTGGGGTTAATGTCCCGCGGCCCCCGGAACAACGTTTGTGGATACTTGGGAATACCACGAATAATTTTTCGCATCATACGCAGCATATGCTGCAGCGTTACTTCTGGTTTACGGTGCACGCTGCGCACGGAGATTCGTATGCATGTACGAAGTACTTGTTCCCCCTGTGGCGTGGGGATCTCCTCATAATCCGGCGGAACAGCATCGAACTCGGTGTCACTGTCGCTGTGGTAATCGTCCACGTAATCGTGTGGTATCTCGATCGTTGGTCCTGCCAATCGCCGCTTCTTGGCCGATCCCGCCTGGGAAGATGCGGTGTATGATGACATTCTGCGATGAGGAAAAAAAAACCGAATATATTTATAATATTTGGAATATTGAAATGTTGAAAATACTAGTTATCATTGTTTGCCCCAGCTCACAGTAGGGAATTTGTATTGGAAAGGCGGACATATTTGTTTTTAGGAAGAGTCTATGGATTTTTTTCATATACAGTGATGATGCCTAATCACCCGCGGCACGTTCATAAAGCACGTGTGTTTCCTACAGTGTGGCCACGGTCACGGTCCTTGCTAGCATGCCCATCGTACTGCTGCTGCAAAAAGACGACGGGCGACGATGGCCAGCAATCGGGCAGCCAACGGAGGACACCCATCCGCCCCTCCGGATATGACGGCGTTGGACCCGCCGAGTCATAACCTGGCAAGCGAGTTACTAACTTACTTATCTCTGCAAACGCGCGATTCACAATCGGTGCAAAGATCCAAACAAAAGATCCGGAATCGAACAAAATGCTAATTTTTCCTGCAAAATTTGCTTCACGAAGGTACTTTTCCACTTGTCACGGGGCACTGAAAACCGATTGAACAGAAACCCATGGTAACTTTGATGAAACAGCAAAGGTAACTTTGATTTTGAATTGCACATTTCTTTTATGTAACAAGGGAAGTCGCGATTAAATTAAATGTTTTTTTTTTCGAAGAATGTTTGCATTTTAAAATGTTCTTTTCTATTTGCCTGAGATGCAAGGAACATAAAATCCTGCATTGAAATCCTGCATAAAATGAACATTGAAATGATCAGCATCAAAATGGCTAGTGTAACAATTATTGAAAACAAAATTACCGCACTTGTTCTCACTTTCTTACTAACTAAAGCCCACGATCCACCAACAATTTTGCCAACAATTGAGTCATTGAGCCGCGAGATTGACTCACTCGAGTCTCCGTATCTGAACCGTGGCGATAAGATCGAACGGAGGTATAAAGTAAATAGAAAAATTCCGAATCACTATCATTTTGCTCAGTTGGTTCGTTGGTGTTTCCGTGACCGTTGGCAAAAAGTGACTGGTGTGATTTTAGTGCGTGATTTTGGTGGTTTCGAGCCACACTTTCGAAATGGCTACGATTCCCATCTACTCTCCAGTAAGGCAAACAAATGGACAACAACATTTTCCTCCGACGATGAGTCATCCAATGATTTTTCTTTCTGTTCCGCCACTAGAAACTTCCATTTCTGGGGCTGATTCCCGGCGGTCTGGTTGCTGGCCGTATGGTAAGGCTCAAGGGTATTCTGCACCAGCACGGAGAACGGTACGTACGGTACAATCTTCCCCGAGTGGCCTTTGCTGAGCCTTATTTTTCTGACCTACCCAACAATAGTTGCCAGATTCACATTCAATCGGGAGCGGCCACAAACCCGCGAGACGATGTGACGCTCCACATCAGTATAAGGCCCAACGAAAATGTGATCGTGCGGAACACGCTGCAGAGCCAGGTGGTGGGTCCGGAAGAGCGCTACGGTGGCTGCCCGATCCGGTATGGCGAAGGTTTCGACCTTTTGATATTGGCCGAAGCGAGTCAGTACAAAATAGCCATCAATGGGGCCCACTTTTGCACCTTCGGCCACCGACTGCCGTTGCACATGGCGCGGTTCATTTCCGTTAGCGGCAACTGCGTCATTTACTCGATCATTTCCGAGGCGGATGGGGCCGGCGCACTTCCCATCAATCCATATCCGCCCGTTGGTAGGTATTCGAAGAACGCAGATTTCTCAGACGGTCCGTTTCACTCGGTCTGTAGGCGAATTTATCTTATCACAAACTTAGCGCTGTAGATAGTAACAATCGATAACGTGCGCGTTTGCTTCCATTTCAGTCATTCCACCGCCAGCACCGTACGTTCCTGCGCCTCCGATTGGTTTCGTACCGCATCCGCCACCGGCGCCCCTGCCTCCACCACCGCCGTACACTCCACTACCAACCTACCCGGTCGTCAGCGGTGGTGGTGGTGGCCACTATCCAGGTAGAACCCGACGAACGCTGTTTTTTAAGCTGTTCTAATCCCCCCGAGGCACAACGGTCACCTCTAATCGCAAACGAGTTTTTCATCAATCCCGCACCCTTCTGTCCCCTTCCTGCCCCTACTTTTAGGCCACGGATGGATGCCACCGCCACCACCGCCACCGCAGCCGGGATATCCGCATCCAGCGTACCCCGGAGGGCACCCGTCAGCCGTGCCTTTTTCGGTACTATTCAAAGAAGAGTTGCGAGCGAAAGTACAGGAAATGTAATCACTTTTTCACACCACGCAACAACCACGCGCCTCCATGTTCCGCCTATGCCGCGGACATTGGGGCGCGTTGGTGCTTTCGGTAAAGCTTTGGGGATATCTATTTTAGTATCCTGGCTTTTGTACTGTTCAATTGTGTTCCGTTGGTATCTCTTAGCACTCGAAGTCTTTCAGGTCGGCACAGATCGGAGTCACTGAAATTTCATTCATATCCGTTCAAAAATCTCTAGCCAACGGCCCCCGGCCAATACCAGCCACCGGTTGCTGCTGCTGCGGGTGATGGTCGTGTAAAGATGAAAAAATCTTTGCAACAAACGATCTCGGGGGGAATTCAGCAGACACAGGACTTTCTCCGTCACACGATCACCGGAGGACCGATCTCGAGCAATCCCGCGCCGCAACATTCCCACGCTTCTTACCATGTTCCGCCGCAACCATCGGTAAATGTCCCGGCAGGTGTGCTTTTGTCCGCGTTTGTCGCCTTTTCGCTATGCGTTTCTTTTTACAGATGACGCCCCGCCCGACCGTGCCTGGTTGGGTAGTATCGCCGACGGCCCCACCACTTCAAGAGACTTCGATTAGCTCGACCGATCGGTGGCACTAACGATGTGCGGCGTGTGGTCACTGGAACGAAAGCCGTACGTTTCCGCACGATAAACATGTCTGTGGAGAGGTTTATAATGTTGTAAAAATTGGGACAAGTGTTTTCTGTTCATTGTTCTAGTTTTTGTCCCCGCTCTAAGAACTCGCCTGTTTCGTATTGTAATGACCGCTTGTTTGGGCTTTACTTTTTATCTTTTAACGCTTTCAAATATCTTAAATTATTTACTCTTTTTTGTGTACATTTTCAGAAAGGGAAAACCAAGACCCTACTAAAATACGGGGCCGCCGCTGGAGCGGCCGGTCTCGGCGTGTACGTTGCGTCGAAGGTCCTTCGCCGTAAGGGCAGCAGCAGTAGCAGTAGTAGTGACAGTGATTAAAAGAACCAAATTAGCATTCTTGTAATATTCCCGAACTATAGTACTTCAAATCTGTATGTTTTGGGCAACATCCGATACGCCTATTAGTGATGTATTCTTTAAAAAAACTATATTATAATATATTGTCCAACCGTTTGCGTTTGGGCAAAACGAATAAATTTTTGTCCCCGGACCAGGTACACGCCACACATTTAGTTTTGTTTTCCGCCGTTATTTTTATTTGTACACTTTTTTCGTGCCGCCGAATGAATAAAGGAGCGCGAATAGGCATCGTAATCGTAGTATATTTTTATTAGGTTTACACTTATTTAACGCGCACTATATTACCGAATGACTTTCCACATTTCATCACAAAACACGTTTGCGTATCCCAAGCCCCACCGTCAATTGTTGTGCGAACGACGACCCATCGGCGCCAACAGAACGGAAAGCGGCAAGACGATCGAATGATCACCCTGTTTGCTATCGCAGCTGCCTTACTTCTACGCGACTTAGACGATCCGAGTTGGCGTGGTGCAAGCACAAACGAGACGAAATAAATAGCTGGTGACGGTAGATGACTTTTGTTTTCTTTCGAGGTTTAACCGCTTTTATCAGGGTTTTTGGTTTGATGAAGCTATTCCTCTGCAAAGCGCCCTCCCGAACCCCCGGATCAAGCTTCCCGGAGCTCATGATCCGCACGACAAAGCATTCTCACTCTGGCCAATGCTGCTGTGCTTATTTTTCCAAATTAAGCGCATTGATGAACTCCTCCAATTTTTCCTGAATTTGCCGGACGCGAACTAGAAACGGACCGAAAGGATAGTAAGGGCGCAGCAGATCGCAAAAATTAGGCTTCACTTACTCAGTTCTTCGGCCAGCTGCACCCGTTTGCCGGTCAGCAGCTGCTGTTTCTTGTCATCGTCCTCGCCGTACTCGTCCAGCACCTCTTTGATTTCCTTGTCCAAGCGTCGGGCCTCCCGGTTGATGACCTGTTGCCGCAACGCGTTCGCCGTCACCTTGATCACCTGCTGGATGCGCCAAAAGAGGACCACGTCGCTACAGTTGATCTCGCAGCTGCTGCCTTGCTGCGAGTACAGATAGTACGCCTTCCGGCAGTCGTATGCGCGGTTGAGCGCCTGCTTCAGGAAATGCCTACAGATCGTGGTTAACGTGGGCAAAAGTTTAGGAAAGCGCCCGGACACGAGCGAAGCACCGTTTCTTACCGCCGGTAGATCGGGTACCACGTTTCGCGAATGTAATCCGTCTCGACCTCGACGTTGCCACGCTGTAGATTCTTCCGCACCGTGGTCAGCTCGTCGTAGCTGAGTGTTGGCGAGTGCTTTGCGTCGCTGTCGAGTATTTTGTCCAGCTCACCCTTCACCTGGCGCCGTTTCGTTTGCTCATCGGTCGAGTAGCGCCACTGGAGCCACTTCTGGCTCGTGCTCGGCCCAAACATTTCGCCAATCGTCGTTTCCGTCGTTTGGAGCTTCTCCTTGACCGAGGTTTCGAAGAACCGAACCGCTTGGTCCCACTCCTGCTTGTCGTGCACGCTGCGATCCTCGAGCGTGTTGAGCTGTATCACGCGCAGCATATCGATCGCCTTGTCCTCCCACGTGTGCCGCCGGATGGCTTCGTCGATGACGGCACTCTTCAGATTGTCGTACAGATCGTCGTGGTCGGGCGTTTTGCGTGCCACCGCCATCAGGTGCTGGAACTCCTTCTGCAGTGCCTCCCAGCCGGCCTCTACCGATTTGGCCGGCAGCGCCTGTTCGGCCCACTGGCGCAGTTTGATGTCCACCATCGTGTTGAACGAATCTGTCGATCGAAATAATTATGAGCCACTGTTGCTCACTATTGTGTAAGCGGCCGCTCTTACTCTGTGACCCGGACTGGGCCGCCGGAAGGTAAACGTTTTCGAACACGTAGCTCGAAAGCTTTTCCCACAGTTTGCTGTTCATCAGTTCTTCCCATTTTTTGGCCGACACCTGCGACAGATTCACGACTTCGTCCAGAACTTCCCCTTTGGCTTTTTCGAACAGCTCGTCCCGGCCCGATTCGCGCAACCTGCGGAGCAATGAAAGACCCGTAATCATTAGTCCCAGAAACGGGGAAAGAGCACGATCGTTTGCATCCGTACCGTGGGAAGTTGTTTTTCCACTCCGTTTCCAGGTTGAAGCGCGTCGCCTTGAACGCGTCCGCTTGCTGTTCGATCGTCTCGCGGACCATCTTCCAGAAGCGATCGGCGACGGCCAGGCTAAGGTTTCTCGTCGTGACCTGGTGCGACATTGTGACGCCACTTCTGCAAAAAAGAAAACGATCGTATAATGGGACGGAGCTGTAAACGGGGATCATCGACAGACTCACTGGAACAGTTTGGAGTTTTTGAAAAACTTTTCCTCGTACTCGCGAATCGTGTCAATGCTGTCATCCTTTCGACCGCGCCCCGTCACGACGGCAAAGTATCCGAGCGCCTTCATGGGGAACAGTTTGCCGGAGAGGATCTTTCGGATGCGGTTCGGATCGGCCAGATCCTCGGCCAGGTCCACCTTGGTCAGCACGAAGATCGTCCGCTTGCCGAGCGGATCGCACTGCGACACCAGGTCCGTGACGTTGCTCCGTTCGGCGTCCACCGAGCCATCCTGGATGCACAGGATGATCGCGTTCGGGTTGCTCATGTAGTGCTCGGTCATGTGCTTGATTTGATCGCGCGTATCCGGTGCCATGTCGACCGTTTGTGTCGAGATGATGCCCGGCAGATCGACCAACACCATCCGCTGCAGGCCGGGCCCCTTCACCGTCATCGAGATTACGTCCATGCTCACGGTTTTGCCACCGCGCACCGAGTTCCGCATTCGGATCTCAACGTCCCGCCGCAACTCCGCCAAATCGCTGTCCTTCGTCAGGTCGTACTCGCGGTCGGAATCACGGAACTGGGCCACATGGTACGGGCCCTCCGAGAGCGTCACCTTGACCGGTGCCCGTGTCATCATCTCGCCGCTGCCGCGCGGAAAGATGCGTGCCTGGGCGATCGATTCCAGCACCGACGTCTTGCCGCTGCTCTGATCGCCCACGACGACGACCCGCGGCAAGTGGTCGGCCGTGGTGTAGCTCGTGTCGTACCCGGACAGCTCGTCCAGCACCTCGGAGTACATGTCGATCAGCGACTTTTTGATGCGCTTCTTCGTCGGCTGCTTCCGGTTCGTTTTAAGTATCAAATACTGCTGCCGCAGATCCCGATTTTCTTTCTCCAGCTTTTCCACCTCACGCTGGTACTTGAGCTGCACGTTCATGATCTCCGTCTGCAGCGAGTCCACCTGGGCCTGTAGCGTGTCGACCCGCTTGCGGCTTTCCTCCACACCGAGACCCTTTGCGTTCACCGTGTTCTTCGCCCGTAACTCTTCTTTGGTGGCTACGGAGAGAATACGGAATAATAAAGCCACAGGATTAGACAACGGAACAGCGGACAGCAGCGGACACCCTTTTCCCTCGGTTCAAGAATGAGTAAATTCGCGGTATCGCACCCGATTTGTATGCTAATATGAAAGAACTGAATTTATAAGGCTCTTTACCTCCATATAAGTCGGAAATGAATTCCGATAAATTCTGGAAGGAACCTAGACCAAAAAAGAGAAAGAAGGGAAGAGAAAGAAAATTTTGGATTAAACTTGGTACGCTCGCATTGACGCGGAACAGAACACTTCGGGGGGAACATGAAGGAGATGCGATGACGGGAAGCTTTTGGCATGATCAGAAACTACTAACGATCGCGATCACCGGGCGAAACTGCAGATCAGTTCTAGTGGGTCAGTTATCAAATAATGTGTGCGTTTCACGGTCGGAATAAATTTAATCATTCTTGAGCCCGGGAACCGGGTCTGTTTCGGCACTTACTTTCGATTTGAGGGTTTTGTTGCGTTTCGGCAGCTTCGATGGCATTGTCCAACCGTTGGTCGAACCATTGCCGCCATTCGTTCATCTTATTTTCGCTCAGTTGCTTCAGTCGCGGATCTGTAGAAACGGAACAGGGTTTAATTTCGCCGTCCGTCCGTTCGCCGGCCGTGCCCGTTATTACCGATTTCGATCGAATCCTTTACCGCATCCTTGACCGCGAGCAAGTTCTTGGTGAAGCCGGCCCATTTTTCGTTATCCGGCAGCACCTCCTCCAGCCACTTCATATCGGGCAGACCATCCTTCCACTCTTCGTACCGTTTGTTGAGCGTTACGCCACCACCGATGGCCCCACCCAGGACCAGATAGCGGAGCTTTAGTACGCCCCGAAGCACTCGCCCGATCAGCATCCCGTAGCTACGGTACTGGTGATGCGAATACTGCCATCCACCGGTGTTCGGTGGACGCAGAAAATCCTGCTGCCGGTGGAAGTTGTACCGTCCATTCGAGTGGCCGCTTCCAGCGCTGTGGCCTCCATTCGAGCCAGTTGTGAAGCCGGAAAAATTGACCCGACCCACCGCGTACACCACCGGCCGTATGTGTTTGAACCGAGGATCAATGCTGCGATGGGGCACCACCGTATTCCGTAGGTGCAATGTTAGCGCCACCCCGGGAATTCGGATTGGCGATTGTGGAAGAGAAAACAACAGAAAATCAATACACTTTATGTAACATTCGCGCGAGATGACAACACTCGGTGCCAACGGGCAGGATTTGCGGGATAATCTGCGGCCCTTACCTCGACCGTCCACGAAGTAGTTGGGCCATCCTCGTTCGGGCTGCGTGTGTTCTACCTTATTCTTATTTTCCGAGCGACACTATTGATTGTGCATTATTCGGGAAATAGCGCACAATTGGGAAAGACTCTTTTCCAGCCAGCGCAGCTTCACGGGATTTGCAAAAAGTTTTGCGACCGCCTCGCTGTCAAACGATTGTCAAACACGCTCAGTGGCGTAGAGACCCCTTCTGGTCAATGTTGATAGAATGGCGTCATTATTTATTTAACAAAATCATGAAATTATACCTATTTCGGAGTTTGATGATCGGCAAAGCTTCAGGGGAAATGTTGGAAATGGAATAAAACGTGGATATAATTTCAACAAAATTGTGTTCGTTAAATAACCCGCACGTGTTACGAGCTGTCAAAAAATGCCGGTTTGTTGATTGTTGTCATGGCTCGGTGATAGTGCTTCTTCATCAAATCTAGTTCACAATGAAAGTAAGGTAAGGTTATCCCGCATTATTGTACGCATCGCACTGCAATTACAAAGCTCCCATATGTATTCCGGTACAGACCCCATAAAAACGTGCGCCAAGGCAAGGTGGCAGGAAGGCAGGGTGGTGGTGGTCGCGGTGGAGCAAACCAACCTAAAACCCGCAAGGATTTGCGCAAGGAGAAGCGACAGCAGAAGAAACTCAATCGTTTCAACTACCACAATCGCAGCCGAAAAGACCGGCACGAGAATGGTGCTGCTGGTAGAGGAGGCTCTCGAAGGGGTGCCCAGCAGCAGCAGCAGCAAGAGTCCGAAGACGAGCTGGAGGACGAAGAGCTTGACTCGGACCTGTGCTCGGGCGGCGAGGAAGAAGAGCAAAGCGGTAAACCCGTGACGACTCAGCTGGATGTCGAACGCGAGAAGGAAATGATGGAGCTGCGCCAGTACGAGGCGAGCCTGAAGAACAAACGGATCGAGCAGCTCGAGGCGGCCAACGAAGAGGACGATCGTGTGATTAAAAAGTACGAAAAGTTGCTCAACATCAATCGGCGCAAAAACAAAGAAGGCGTGCCGAAGAGTTTCAACGATGGCCTCGATTATGCGCTGGATCTGTGCACCGATGAAAGTATCCGCAAAATGTACGAAGCAGCAAAGGAGGCCGCGGAGCTGGAGGAAAACTCGTCGGATGAGTTTGCCGAAGACTTGCAATACGCCGTCGGTGGTGCCCCTTTGAATGGCAAGTCTGGATCGAGGACGAAAGAGGATGATCACGATACGGAACGGAGTTCGGAGACGGCAAAGAAAATGTCCCACAAAGAGAAGCG